>NC_137049.1:34182602-34252602 GCF_032717465.1 Coenobita brevimanus
AAAAGGTTCTAACTTTATCATCATTGTATATAGCGATTCACCTCTTACCAGTTGATCGTATAATGAGTGCCTGCTGTATAAACTGTAATGCTGAATACTGTATAATACTGATTACTACACACACACACACACACACACACACACGTTTATGCTATCTTAATATTTTGTAATAATGAGATTTTGTACCGTATAACGGTATATAATTTGCAGGAGCTCGGGTATATCTAGGGTGCCGCAACAACCAGAGCAGGAGAGAAGACAGCAAGGAATTTACCACAGTGGCACTCACAGAGCAATCAAAATATCCACTTCCTCCCACCTTGACCTGGCAGATTTCTTCTCCAGTCCAACAGCTTCGTTGGTACTCCTCTTGAAACGTAAGTAAATGTGCACTGTAGTATAATATTCACTTTATCTTGAATTCATTAGGAACGAGTAGAGTGAATGAAATCCAAGTGCCAAATAGCAAAGATCATATGGGATGAATTGAGTTGCAGCTTGGTTCAGATAGTGATGCTTGTTTGATTTATGAAATTTTTATCATCATCATAGCATTTAACACAGCAGATAATTTTCGGTGAATTCCCATGCCCTGTGCTAGGATCTGTGTCACACCAACCTCATGCAAGGGAAAAATTGGTTCCTAATAATCTTTCCCAAAAATAATTTACTGTTATAGAATTATGGAAGTAATGAAATGTATTAAGAAAAAACTCACTATCTCTGCAGTTAACACAGCAGATAATTATCAGTACTTCCCTTGCCCCGTGCTAGGATCTGTGTCACACCACCTCATGCAAGGAAAAATTGGTTCTAATAATCTTTCCCAGAAATAATTTGTTATAGAATTATGAAGTAAATGAGAAAGGAAGTAAGAAAAAACTTATCTATATCTATCTATCTATTGCCAGATTCGCCTCAATCCCCGTTTGGGGTGGGCCACAAACAAATCGTCTCCAAGTCGCCCTGTCCCCCGCCATTTCACTGCCCTGTTCCCAACTCACCCCCCCCTCTCTCATATACCTCTCCACCCCCATCCCTCCATCTCATCCCCTCGGCCTCCCCCTCCCTCTTCCCCTCTCCACCTCACTCACATACACTCTCTTCGTCAGTCTTTCACCCTCCATCCTCTCCACATGGCCAAACCACCTCAGTGTGTTCCTCATAACACTTCCTATCACATCCACATCCACACCACAACGCTCCTTTATATCCTCATTCGTCAGCCTGTCTCCCCATGTGACTCCACAGGCTCCTCTTAAATAACTCATTTCCACTGCTCTCACTCTTGACTTGTGTCCTTCCAACAGCATCCAAGCTTCACTTCCATACGTTAGAGTTGGTATCACAATACTGTCATGTAGTAACTTTTTCACTTCCATGCTCACTTTCCTGTTTCTTATCACTGCTTTCAAAGAACCAGCAACCTTTCTTCCCTGCTGTACCCTTTCAAGCACTTCACCCTCCAAACCTCCATCCTTACTCATCACACCACCCAAGTACTTAAACGTACTCACATTTTCCAATTCCTCACCATTCAACCTCGCTGTACATTCACTGACTTCACCTCTCTCAAAGACCATCACTTTACTCTTCGCTACATTTACCTTTAGATTCCATTTCTTCCACACTCTCCCAAACTCATCCACCAAGCCTTGCAGCTCCCCTTCGTCTTCACTCAACAACACAGTATCATCTGCAAACAACAGTACAGGGAGTTTCCAAACACTATCCTCTCTCACCAGGGCCACTCCAACATCCACTACCCTGCCTTGTACCTATTTTATTACCCCATCCATGTACAGATTGAACAACCATGGAGACATGACACATCCCTGTTTCAAGCCAACTTTCAAAGAGAAAAATTCACTTAGTTCACCATCCACACGCACTGCAGCCTTCGCACCATCGTACATACTCTTCACAGCATTCAACAACTTCCCATCTACTCCATATATTCTTAACACTTTCCACAATCCTTGTCTATCCACCTTGTCATATGCTTTCTCCAAATCCATGAAAGCTGCATACAACTTCTTTCCCTTCTCCAGAAACTTTTCCACTAAAGATCTAAGAATGAATATCTGATCTACACAACCTCTTCTCTTCCTAAAGCCTCCCTGTTCTTCTCCAACTAATTTCTCTGTTCTTTTTCCAACTCTGTCAATAATTATCCTACCATACACTTTTCCTATTATACTAAGAAGACAAATGCCCCTATGATTACCACACACTTCTTTTTCCCCTTTTCCTTTGTACAGGGGAATAATTATACCTGACTTCCAATCCTCCGGGACTCTACCTTCCTCCCAGGCCAATCTGCACATCTTCCACATCCATTCTACTACTATCTCTCCCCCATGCTTCAGCATTTCACCACACACTCCATTAATTCCTGGGGCTTTCCCCGATTTAACTTTCTTCATTGCTTCAACAACTTATAAGTTCTATAAAAACCTTTTCTGTGGTCATAAGTGAGCAAGAATAGTTGCATGCAGTCATGAGAATTAGCCAGAATATTTTGGTGTAAAGCACATGGTTGCCATACTCAAAAGCAACTCCAACTGTTTCTCTCATGTGTGGGATTACTTACTCACTCTGTCATAGCAGATGCCATTGCATTGCATTGTCTCTCTCACCCTGACTCCATCCACGGGGGTCCCTCCATGCAGACCTCCAGGCAGCAGCATTTCACATTCAGACAAACTCATTAAAGGAATGGTAGACTTGTTCCAGTCCTGAGTCATGAGACCTCCACCTTGGTCTCCCCCATTCAAGGTTGTCTTTCAGATACCACCTATGAGCAGGATCAGACTTGCAGAGAGGATATAGAGAGAGGAAGAGAGGAAATAACATCAGAGCAAGGAGTCAGACTCAGTTGATAGTTCAATAAATGAGCTCATGCATACAATAATGATATTTTTGAGTAAAAAAAAATTCAATAACAACAGGAGTGCAGATTTACATCTTGCCAAGATAACGAAAACTGCTATAACCAAGGGATCACTGTATGAAAGTTGACTGAAAACCCATAGCCACTACGAAGGTGGCACTCAGATGATTAAAACAAAACAAAAACATGAGCCTCTACTTTGTCTTTGCAGTTTGCATTATCTGAGAACAGGGAATGCCTCAAAACAGGATATGTAGCTTAGGGACACAACATTCTGATGAGTCTCTATTGTAGTACTGTACACTATACACAGATATGGAGGGGTGTCCAGGCTGGTGATATGGAAAGTGTTTGAGATGAATGCCCCTTGCAGTGCCTAGAGAGGTTTGGTAGCTGAGGGAGATACTAAGTGATGGAGAAGCAGAGGCAAGTTGCATTTCCAGAATGAGAAGTTGATGGAAGATGTTTAGGGAACTAGTGTCTCTCTTGACCATGAAGGGATTCTCCTTTTGTGCAAATGTATGAGAAGCATTAGTTATGCTGTAACCTTGATCCTAGGAGGGATGAATCCTCTCTACAGATAGGTCGAGGTAGAATATCTTTTGTGATCATCCTGCCCTACAAGTTAAGTAATAAAAAAAATATGCAGAGATAAACCCAAAATTCCAACTTAGTAGTTACAATGAAACTGCAGGTATTTCAGACAAGGAAACTAGAACCACAAAAAATATAACCTAAGAGTACAAGTTGATCCAGTGTATGCACGCTAAGCTGTAAAAGTGAGAGCCACTGTGATGATGCAGTCATGCCGTGGAAAGTAGAGTGACACAAGGAAGGAAAGTAGCTGGTGCTATGAAGGCCTTGATAAAAACAAAGGCTTGAGTGTTGCACCTGTACGAGGCTTACATGAAGGAGTGTTAGTGCCATCTTGAACATGTGGATGTGAGCCTATAGTGTGGCATGAAAATGAAGTCAAGAATAAGAGCAATGGAGATGGGACTGCAGAGGAATGTATGTGAAGTACAGAGAGTGGATAGGATACGGAATAATGTGATTCATGAGAGATGTGGAGTGAGGAAGTCTGTGGACACCTGAATCGAAGAGTGTACTGAGATGGTATGGTCATGTGGAGAGAATGGATAACAGTAGAGTGGTGAAAAAGGTATATCTGAGCGAATTTGAAGGAGGGAGGAGGTGAGGTAGGCCAAGGAGAAGGTGGAGGGATATGGTGGATGAGTGTGTGAGGAAGAGAGGTTTGGAAGTCGGTGAGGCAAAGGGACTGACAAAGAGATCAAGCTGGCTGGATGAATATTGTGAGAAGAAGCACATGATCAGAGATTTGGCACCCCTTTTTAACATGACAGCATCTGGATTGACTCTATTGGATATATTTATGTGAAGCTACAAAATGTGGTGAATGTTTTTGGCATATCAGGTAGAGCCAGGATTCCGGGGGTTTGAATGATGAGTGAATGGAAGCATGGCCCATTGGATTGGGCAGATCTGGGCTGTCTGAACGTTGCTACTCCACACCCAGCCCTAAGGTGGGAGAGGAGGTCCGGATGATGATAATAATGAGATGCATAATAAAATTTGTAACAATGGGATCTCATCTTGGACTTTGACTGTGTACAGTCATTGAGAAAAAAGATCAGAGTGACAGCGATTGTGGCAGAATGTTTCCAGCCTAAGAATGATGACTTTGTGGCTGATTACTGTACCAAGCTTACTGCCACATTTCACTCTCATGGTAGTACCTCTTACTGTTGATGGTAGCGTCCATCTACTACCTGTGATGGTGCTTATCTTCTTCCATTATATCCTCCTCAGGTGAGAGTCAGGTGGATGCTTTGGTGAACAATGCTGGAGTCTTCCATCACCCTTCATGTCTCTCAAAGGATGGTCTTGAACTCACCTATCAGACCAATTTCTTGGGTGAGTAATATAAAGACAAACAGACTGCTACAGAGAATGGTATGAAATAAAAGATAGATTTACTTCTCAATATGTTATAAAGATACACATATCTCACATTAAGTTGTTAACACCATCCATCAGTGTGAAGCCTCTTTTGTCTTTGCAACCACAAGACAGTACCTGTACTATGCTAAGACAGTACCTGTACTATGCTGTTCTTACTTGTGCATGCAGCTGTTGTGAAAAAGTTCATTTCTGTAAACTATAATATGTGAAGTTTTGTAACTCACTGCCACATAACCCAGTGCATTTGTCATACACATACATTAATACCAAAAGTAAAAACTATAATCTTTTCCACTTCCACATGCACAGCTACCCTCATAAAAGGATTTTATTGCCATCAACAAACTCCCTTGTACACCAGATATGCCAAACATACTCCATAAACTTTCCTAATGGGGCCTAATTTAAGCTTTCTCCAAGTCCTTGAATGCAACATCTGTTTATTGCATCATCCTGTATTTCCCCATCAGGAGTGTAGAGGCATAGTGTTAGGCTATTCATTTCAGACATTTGGGTTTAGAGTGACCAGTGGCACTGTGAGAAATGAACTCCACCCACCCTTGGGATTTAAACCCTCGGTGGCCACATGCGGTAGAAGTGTCCTAACCCTCTCACTTCTTTACGTGATTAAAAGTGAAAGAGCACAAAGGTTAGAATTACAGTGGACCTCTTTTTACGCAGTCATTTTATAACTGAAAATTACCGCTTAAAAAGAATTGCTCAAAATGTGCTGTTGAAACTATTGATGTATGGCTAATGTGTCTAAGGAAATTTAAAAAATTTTCCCAAAGTCCCCCAGCTCTCTTGAAAGTATTTTTTATAGCCTTCCCTCCTCTCACCCCATCCCTGGATTGTACATCATATTCATGACAGCAACTGTACAACATGTAGGAATGTCACAGGGTATCAAAATGGTTAATTAAAGTGTGCAAAGTTGTAAATAAATGGGATTTTTTACTTGACAAAAATGGGATGGAGCATTGCTTGAGTGTTTGGGAAAAGGGATATCTAAGGCTGAGGGGCTAGAGGAGGGGGAATGAACAATGCCTTTTACCCTTAGAGAGCTGAAACTTCGCCTTGAAGCCCTCGAGATGGTGGGACAGGCAGTGGGTGTGGGGCAGGAGGAAGCAGAGTTATGGATATAAGAGTTTGGCCATGGCTGGTTTACGTTATTTCTTATAGTGAAAATTAGTTCGGTCCTCGACCAATTCGGTCCTGGAACAGCCTTCCAGAACGGATTGTGTTCGAGGACCGAGGTTCTACTGTATTTACCTAATATACCTAATTGTGATATACACAGAATGTACTATGCTCGTGGGTTTCCGTCGCTGTTTCTCAATAAGTCGAATTTAGCTTTAAACTCGTTTAAGTTTTTAGACTGGACGATGTCTTTGTCCAGACTATTCCATAAGTCTATACTTCTGTAAGGAAAGCTATATTTCTTGATATCCTTCAAGCAGCTTGACTTTTTCAATTTCATTCCGTGTCCTCTTGTTGCTCTCTTATCCCATACAAACAGATATTCTTTGTCAATTTTATCTACTCCCACCATGGTCCTGAACACCACAATCATGTCTCCCCTCTTTCTCCTTTCCTCTAACGAAGGCAAATCCAACGAAGGCAAATCCAGTTTTTCCAGCTTCTCTCTGTATGACAGGTCTGTCAGACTGGGGACCATCTTGGTTGCTGTTCTTTGTATTCTCTCAATCTTGTTTATATCTTTCTTTTTGTGTGGGGACCACACTACCGCTGCATATTCTAACCTGGGGCGGATCATGGCCGCTATCAATTTTTTCATCATTTCCTCATCCATATAATGAAATGCTACTCTTATGTTAGTCAGGAGTTTATATCAGGAGGAAATATCAGAGGATATCTATAATAAAAATATAGAGGAACACAAAGGGCTAGGGAAGTATGAGATAAATAAGTCAAGGCCCCTGAAAGCAACCTTCCAAAAGTGTGAACACTGTAGAGCAAATATTTAAAAATACTAACAAACTAATGGAAAATGAAGACTTTAAAAAGTTTGGATAAGAAGATACCTAACTCCAGGAGGAATGGGGATTACTAAGGGAGAAGAGAGAAGCAAAAACAAGAAAATGAGAAATCAGAGAAAGAGAGGAGCAAATTTTTGTTTTTCAAAGTAGTGGGATTACAAGTAAGAAAGTGGTATGGTACATAAACAACAGGGATTAGGAAGAAGGAAGATATGATGCTACTACTCTAAACTGGCAACTAGGATGAGGCAGCAATCTGTGTACAGTGTTGCTGTTTCCCAAACCCGCGATGTGAAACAGCAGTTGTATGTGTAAAAGGCACCACAAATAAGATAATCACATATGAATACAATTTTAACGTATTATAATATACAAAAGAACAGTAACCTTATTGTGCATAAAATATTTATATGGCAATACAGAAACATGGCATACATAGTTTACAGTGTTGCTAAAAAGTGAATACCCTCGCAAATAGAACTAATTTCATTAGAAATAAAACATCTGAAGGGAAAGTAATTGTGACATATTTATACATGCCACCCAGAACAAACACCTGGGAGAGCAGCAAATATGAAGACCTGGCAGAAAGTACAATTCAGAGTTTTAGAGCCCTACTACATAGAATGGAAGTGAAATCGGAAAGAATTGCTATTAACTGGAGATTTCAGTACAAATATAAATTGAAAGTTTACTGCATGTATGGATGCAATTATACAGGTAGTTACCAGGTATGTCCTTTAACCGCCTCATCCTTGTACCAATGGTTTTTGGCAAACTGACATCCCTTCATCATAATGCATTTTATAAAATGTATTTTTGTACTTGTATATTGTATGTCTTTCGATGGGAGGGAGCAATACGGTAGTATAACTGGAAGACGCAAACTGGGCCAGAATGGAATTTCAGAAATTTTATCTGAACTTGCAAAACTGAAGCAACTGGAATTTTCCTTCTAGATCATAGCGATAGTGATTGGAATACTGTATACAGTAATGTACAATTTTTGTGAATAATGATTTATTACATTTTGTAGATGCTGAGTGACTGCAGTTTACCTTTTGATTTCATAATGCTGGTTACATAGGTGTATTAGGAATAACTGTACTGGTTATATGCACTGTAAAAAATTTTGTCATACTGCGTTACAGCACTGTGATGTATTTCTAGGTGTGTTTCTTCTAACTTCACTCCTTCTGAAAAGTATTCAACGTTCATCCACCCCTCACATTGTGTTTGTGTCATCTGAGGCCCATAAGCTAGTGACTGTGGATGATGTAATAAGCTACAACCCTAAACAAGTGAAGGTGATCAACTCTTTCTCCGACCATGTGAAGAACTACGGCATTTCCAAATTGGCACTTCACCTTTTTGCTGCTCATCTCATTAAAACCTCAGAAGGTAATTGAAAGTTCCTAGTCATCAGTGTGGTAAAATTAAATGTTTTTTGTTGCAATGTTTATTGTGGAGGAAGAATTAACAGATTATTTGAGAAAGAGCTCATCATTTACTGAAAATTGTACAGTAGTCAATAACTTCAGATTAGCTCTATGTATATCATGCAAGTCAGGCCTTTTACTTTTTTTTTTTTTTTTTTTTTTTAAGGAATCATACTGAAAACCAATACTTGTCCCTTCCAAAATTGTGTAACACTTGGTTATAGGCAATGGGCATGGCAGAATGTGGAAAATATATCCCAAGGTGATCAATTGGGTACATAAAAGACAAACTACTGGTTAACTCATTTGTTAGAGAACTAGATGAAAAAGATTTTGTGTGTTGGTGTTTATTTCTTTGTGATCTGTTTTCTGCATGCATGTGGTGTGCTTTAGTATGTTTGTTTATATATATGTGTAATTCACCGGGTCAGTCAGGATCACTTGATGGTCGTGATCGTCAGCTTATACCCTCCCGGAAGGGAGCTGAGAGCTCATATAGTCCGATCTAAGGGCAAGGCTGTGACCTTCACACACGCACACACCTCTCCCCTTGCTCAAGGGGGACAGTAACCACCCACTTTGTCAGTGAAACTTTTTGCAACCTGAGCGAGGCGCGAACTCCCGTCCACCGGTTGGCAAGCGAGAACGTTACCACTGCACCAGCGAGCGGTGTGCGTGTGCGTGTGTGTCTGGTTTATTGTATTATTGTATGTGTTGTTTTTTTTTATTATTGTATGGCATTGTGGTGTTTTTTCATATGTGTATGGTGTTTGTATGTATATGTGTGTTCTTACCTAATTGTTCTTACCTAATTGTATCTTTACAGGAATGAGTCAAGCTCGTACTGTCCCGTGTCTTAAACCATATTTATCATACATATCCTTAAATTTGTGAATTGTTTTGTCACACATTATTTCATTCGGTAATGCATTCCAATGATCAATTGCTCTGTTTGGGAAGCTGAATTTCCTTACGTCTTTATCACCTCTCTTCTTATGCATTTTTTTGCAGTGTCCTCTTGCTGATGCTTCCCCATATGTTAAGTAATCATTTATGTCTATTTTCTCCTTCCCTGATATGCATTTATATAGCATTATCATGTCACCTCTTTTCTTTCTCTCCTGTAATGTTAGTAGATTCAGTTTATTTAGTCTTTCTTCGTAGCTTAGATCCCTTAAGCTTGGTATCCATCTTGTAGCGGCCCTTTGAACTTTTTCAATCTTGTCTATGTGTTTTTTGAGATGAGGACTCCAGACTACTGATGCATACTCCAGGGTTGTCCTGATGAATGATGTTATTATCCTTCTTAGCATGTCTTCATTTATGTATGTGAATGCTATTCTCATATCTGCAAGCAGTGTATACATGTTCCGTACCTTCTCACTGATGTGGTCAGCTGGAGGTAGTCTGTTATTGATAATCACACCTAGGTCCTACTCTCTTTCTGATGTGTGTAGGGTTTTATTTCCTAACGTATAATCCCAATCAAGTCTTTTTCCACTTTCACCAAACTTGATTACATGACACTTGTCCACATTGAATTCCATTTGCCATGTATTACTCCATTCATGTAGTTTATTTAATTCTTCTTCTAGCTCTTTACAAGAGTCTGTGTTAGTAATTCTTCTTTGTATTTTTGCATCATCTGCAAACATATTTAGATAGCTTCCATTTCCAGTGTTACTGTCTATATCATTTATATACACTAAAAACATGATTGGTGCCAGCACTGAACCCTGTGGTACTCCACTAGTCACTTCTTTCCATGATGAGTAGTTTCCCCTTAGTACCGTTCTCATTTCTCTTTTTATGAGAAAATCTTGCATCCAACAAAACAGTTTGCCTTGAATTCCTCCTTGATGGTACAGTTTCCATTAAAGTCTTTGGTGCGGTGCTGTGTCAGATGCTTTCTCGAAATCTAAATAGATACTGTCCACCCATCCTTCTCTGTTCTGTAATGTTTCTGTTACTCTGTCATAGTAGCTCAACAAATTAGTAGCACATGATTTTCCCTTTCTGAAACCAAACTGTCTTTCTGTTATCATATTGTGTTCTTCTAGATGATCTACCCAAACTTTTCTTATTAGCTTTTCTAATACCTTGCTTACAACACTAGTTAGTGATACTGGTCGGTAGTTAATCCTTTGCACTCTAAATTCTAGTTTCATAACACTGCACAACACTGTAAATTCCCTTGTGGTCTAGTGGCAAGGTATTGGACCGTGTAAGCAGGGTCATATCGACTATGGGAGGCAGGGCGACGAATCTTAGCAGAACACACCTGGAACACTTGAAATGTGCTTTCATCGGAGAACATAACTTTTCTCCACTCATCCGATGTTCAGTGTGCATACTTCTTGGCAAGCTGAATGCGCTGTTTCTTCATGTGGTCAGTGAGAAGCAGTTTCTTGGCTGTGGTGCAGCTTGGCAAACCCGCTCCTTCTGCAAGTGGTGTTGGATAGTTCAAATTGAGACGTCTTGTAACAGCTGGGGATGCATTCTCTTCAATTCTGCTGCTGTCAGTCGAGGATTCTTGATTACTTCCCTCATCAAAAGCGTATCTGTACCTCTGGAAGTCGTCCTCTTCTTTCCACCGCCATGCTTGTGCTTTGGTATGACATCAGATGGCAGACCATGCGTTGCAGCAAGAATCTTCATGATGGTCGACTTTGCGCGTCCAGTACGTTCACAAATTGTGATAGGGACATTATCCTGCCTCCATGCAATGATACAGACCCTCTTATCCCTTGAGCAGTACTTTCCATGCATGATAACTCAACTGCAGGAAAATAACAGGGCAAACAGTACTGCATACGAAGAAAGAGGGAGGTGCAAGCTCAGAGCGACAGGAACATTTACTCCCACCCTCGCTTCTGGGCAAGCACTGACGTGCTGAGTGTTTCACCACCTCCTACCAATGCCAGAGGAGTTGTCAGTTACTTCTTGCCCAAAAAATTCACTAGGTAGAGGTGGAAACACAAAGCAAAGACAGACAGCTCTCCCATAGCAATTCTGTGTGTAGGTCCTAAGTCAATTTGCAGTGGGTGTATATTCAGGGCCAACACTGACCCCTGAGGCCCTTGACTAGTCACGGTGTTCCACAGAGAATACTTGTCATTTATAACTTCTCACCTGGCTGTATAATTGCATTCTGGTCACTGCTCCTGAGTTTTCTTCCTGCATCCCTCTCCCAATACAAGAGAGAGAGAGAGGTTGGTTGGTTTACACAGAGGCCCCTGAACTGTACAAAGTCAGTAACTGAGTAGAGACTAAAGAAAACACAGTTCAGTGCACCTAACTCTGTGAAGCTGAACATGTATAGACACCAAGGATATTGAGAGATGGTAAATTTGGTTGTGCGCTGTTAGAGGTATGGGAATAGTCATGCGGAAGAGTAGCAGAGTCAAAAGATAACGTGTTGTGGCTGCAGCAGTAAACACAAGGTTTTGTCCCAATAAAAAATAAGATGTAAATCACAAGTTATGTGTACCAAAGCCTCATTCTGTGGATGTTGTGACTGTTGTGAATGCTGTGAGAAGCTGGTGGAAAAGTGAAAGGTAAAATAATTAGTGCATGAGTGGATTGGGCAACTTGAAAGGTAATGAATGAATGGAAGGTGAAGGACAGAACCCTGAGGAATGTCAGTGTTGATACCATAACTTTAAATAAACAGTGACAGGAAAAGGTGCAGATATAGAATGTCGAGAAAGGAAACTTTTCAAGGTGAAGGACAGAACCCATAGGGATCTCAATACTGATACCATAGCTTTGAATAAATGATGGATTTAAAAAACTTCAGCAGTAAAATGACCCAAGACAAAGGCATAGAAAGTGGGATAGAAACTGAAGGAGGGCAGTTTGGAAATCAAATTTGAACTTTTGTTTTGTATTTTGTTTTTTTCAGGATCCCACTCATTTGGCACTCAGTATATTTAAGATGATATTAAAGATGAGAAATAGATGCATGATGATATTAAAGATGAGAATGAGATCATTTTCTTTCTTTTCCTTGAGGTCTGTGGGTTTGCTTACAGATGTGGTGGTACTGCTGACTGACCCAGGCAATGTGTGGACAGGGATCTACCGGCACTCTTGGCAGGCATGGAGTGAGATTATCACACGACTAAAGTGCTACATTTTCATGCGGGGAACAGAAGAGGGTGCACAGTCCACTATCCATGCCCTCAACACACCTGAACCTGTCACTGGGAAGTATGTCAAGTAAGTAGCAAGGAGATGCACATATCCATAATATTAATACTGGTGTACAGGAAACAGCTTGGTTTGTCACTCTGTGTAAAGTAACCTGCAGGCTGTTGTTTGCAGATGATACTGTGTTGTTGAGTGAAGACAAAGGAGAGCTGCAATGCTTGGTGGATGAGTTTGGGAGTGTGTGTAAGTAACGGAATCTAAAGGTGAATGTAGGGAAGAGTAAAGTGATTGTCTTTGAGAGAGGTGAAGTCAGTGAATGTACAGCAAGGTTGGATGGTGAGGAATTGGAAAATGTGAGTACGTTTAAGTACTTAGGTAGTGTGATGAGTAAGGATGGAGGTTTGGAGGGTGAAGTGCTTGAAAGAGTACAGCAGGGAAGAAAGGTTGCTGGTTCCTTGAAAGCAGTGATAAGAAGCAGGGAAGTGAGCATGGAAGTGAAAAATTTACTACATGACAGTATTGTGATACCAACTTTAACGTATGGTAGTGAAGCTTGGATGTTGTTGGAAGGACACAAGTCAAGAGTGAGAGCGGTGGAAATGAGTTATTTAAGAGGAGCCTGTGGAGTCACATGGAGAGACAGGCTGACAAATGAGGATATAAAGGAGTGTTGTGGTGTGGATGTCGATGTGATAGGAAGCGTTAGGAGGAACACACTGAGGTGGTTTGGCCATGTGGAGAGGATGGAGGGTGAAAGACTGACGAAGAGAGTGTATGTGAGTGAGGTGGAGGGGGGAAGAGGGAGGGGGAGGCCGAGGATGAGATGGAGGGATGGGGTGGAGAGGTATATGAGAGAGGGGGGTGTGAGTTGGGAGCGGGGCAATGAAATGGCGGGGTACAGAGTGACGTGGAGGCGATTTGTTTGTGGCCACCCCGAACGGGATTGAGGCGTCTGGCAAAAGATAGATAGATAGTGTAGATGATCCTGATAGTTACTTTCATAGTTGTCATCATCATCATCATATCACCATCATCATGATCATATAGTAATACTAATCATCATCATCATATCACCATCATCATGATCATATACTAGTCATCATCATCATATCACCATCATCATCATATCACCATCATCATTATCATGTAGTAATACTAATCATCATCATCATTATAAAAGTTAATTAAATTAGCTGCAGAACAGAAGTACGGGTTATTATTTATCATTTTGCCCTATAAAACCTTGTCTGTGCAACTTTGACAGTACAGTATGCAGATTTTGAGCAAGGCAGATATGAACTCTTTCAATGAACTAACTTTCTGCTCTTTGCAGTGTGCATGAATTTTGTTATACTGTACTAATTTTATCTTTAATGCATTCACAGCAGCTTCTTGGTCACTGAGGATGAAAAAAGCTATGATGCCACAGTAGTCAAGAGCTTTATTGCTGCATCAAAGGAACTGTCTGGCCTTCAAAGTCTTGAGAATTAGAACAGATTTTTTTCTCCTATTTTGTCATTATTAGATTACTGTAGTTGGGTTGATGGCCTTTAGTGATTGGTATGCTGCCTGCAGTATTAAATTATAGTTGGGAAAAGAAATGACTTCATTTGCCAATGTGTCCCTTGTTATTCTCTAACATTTATGCTAAACCTCCAGGATAGCAGCTTCTTTTTTTCAAGTAATGTCCATTTTCCAAGGCAGTGTTGGTACAGTATTAAGTATTGATGTTAAGTTTGTTAACACCACAAACAAACTAATTGCATTACTCAAACAGCACAGCAACACTGTATCTCACAGTGGTAAATTGATACTAAAAAGGTTAGCATTATTTAGTGGATTAATACTGCAGTCATAACCCTACAGTGCTACAGGTTAATATCAGTACTGTATTGTACCAAACCATTATAAAATTCCCCAAGACAAATAATTGTTAAGGATAATAAAAACAAGATAGTATATTATTGAGTGAATTCGGATTGCCAGGTACCTGTTCTTTGAAGTACGTATCAATTTCTTCAGACTGCTTTATAAACAGAACATTTTGGATTCAGTACTGGCAACCACTAGTGTAATAAAGAGATGTTTGTATGAGTTGATATTGGGTATTTTGCATTTCATATCGTATAGGTCATGTTTTACCTAACAGTTCACCAGTTTCTCTGAATGTTAAAACCACAAAGCCTTCATATGATTTTTATAAAGTATTGAAAGTTACTGATAATTTTATGTGCAAGAGTTATCAAAATGAGGAATATTAGCATTAATAAATGTAGAGAGGTGGACATAAAGGGTAGCTTACATTACACTGGTCAAGGTAGGCCAAGAGAACTAGCCAGAATCATTGCAAATATCGAGAATGTTGAGTTATATTGTAATTTTCATGGAGCAGAACTGAAAAAAATTGGAAGGATATATTATGGAGGAACTTGACTCTAATTATCTTAAATGTAATGCCACTGGTGTACGGCATTTGGGGTATGCTACATCTCCACTTGACACAGCCCTTGAGACAGCATTCTCACTTATGACTGATGATGAAACTGCATCCCTAGACATAACTCTTCCATGGGATCATGCATTAGGTCTTGATCACAGGAAGCTCAAAGACAAAACTCTTACTTTGACACTTTCTTGCACTGCCCACCTCAAAGTTGTAGAGAGTGGAAGACCAGTATATGACCTTTCTCCACAGGAAAAGCTGGCCATTGCAACTGAATACAAGAATATTGGCAATACCCTTTATAAACAAGGAACTGCAGCAAAACATGCCTGTGCTTTTTTCAAGTTTTGTGACTCTGTTAAATGGTTAGCTATGATTGGGAATAAGGAAGGAAGTGAGATTTTACAAGATGTTCAGGCACTCAAAAGTCAGTGTTATAACAATATTTCTCTGTATCATTTACATCACCAGAATTATAGTCTTGCATTATCTGCAGCATCAGCAGTTCTTAATATTGATGGCCAAAATGTCAAGGCATTGTATAGAAGGGCAATGGCCAATACTGAACTACAAAACTATGAATTAGCATTAAGTGATTTAAAGGATGCATTAGTTTTGGAACCCAACAACAGGGCAGTAAAGCAGCAAGAAGAGGTAATCAAGAAGAGACAAGCAGCTGTTTCTGGAGTGTATGCAGCTGCCATGAGGAAATATTTTTCCTGAGTGATTTGTCCTTTAATGATCTCAGTTTCTTGCAAATTCATCACAGACTTCCGTCTGTATGTGGCCATACATGAATATTCAGTCAAATCATTACGAGTCCAATCCACCTCATGTTTCCCTCAGTCACATAACCTTTCATATATATATTTTTTTAAAGATAATGTAAACAGTGTTTGGATTACTTTCAACAATTATGTTTTTATGGACTAGTTTAAGGCTGAAGTTCTGTATATGTATACATATTGTAAGTACAGTAAACAGTATTATAGTTGTGGCCTCAGGTATGTTCTCTGCCAAACTCTCAACAGTTGTAAATAAGTCATGTAAAATATGGAACCTTAGGTCATTGAGAAATAAGGTTTTGAAATACAAGGATAAATTAATCTTTCTTATCAGTATCCTTCCATGCATGCCTGGTGTACTTTCAAGAATCATACATAGATATAACAGAAATATAGTGTTAGGATTGATCATAAATACTGAGTACTTGATATAACAGTGCAGGGTGGTTGCATGCCTGTGGTTGATGGGTCTGCTTAACCAAACAGACTGTGGTTCAACAGCAACATCCAGTGCAAAAAAGTAGGAATATGGTGCCAGAAAATGTAAAAGTGGCAGAAATGAAGAATGCTGTGAAGGGTTTGAGGAAAATAGGTTTTGGTGGTGGTAGGACAATTGCCCATAATTACAAGGTGTTAATCATAGTTACTGATAACACCAGCCATGTCAGTGATGTAGTGGGACAGTTTGGAATGATGGGAGCCCTACACTGGAGAGTTAACATATGCTGCATGTGTCAGTTTGAAGCCCCAGGGGAGTATGATACTGGACAGTGACTGAAGGAGTTAATAGTAAAGAATGTTATGCAACAGTGACTTGTATATCAAAGAAGTACATAAATACACATGGTACAGAGAGACTGAAGAGAATGTTGAAATGAGCCTAGTGATTATGTGCTTGTAGAGAAAAAGGTGCTTGGAGTGTTCTGGGCATGAAATGTTAAAGGGTAAAAGGAGTATTCAGAGTGAAAGACATTGGTGAAAGCAGAGAAGCTAAGAAACGCAGCATTGGCAGATGAATATGTTTGATTTAATGGAGGAGTTTGGGTCAGTGAACTAGGAGCAAATGGATCTGCATAATTTGTAAAGGTTATGCATGAAGTGTTTAGTTAAAACTGTGCTCAGTGCTGCAAAGGCAGCAACTAGTAAGAAATTTACAGCCTGATGGGATGCAGACAAAAGTGGCTAGGGTAGATACAAGAGAGAGATTTGAATGAGAGGAGGAGGGAAAATAAGAAATATGTTGAGATAGAGATGGATAATCAAGGAAGAAAAATATATGTAGGCTACAGTACTCGATAAACTATTGGGAAGGGGGCAAAGATGTAGGAATGAGCATAAAAAAGAGGTACAATATAAGAGTTGGAGAATATTAAATTGAAACAAAGTAAGGACCAAATGGAAAGAATATTGTGAAAGGCTAGTGAAAGGGAATGGTTTTGGTGGTGTCCAGAGAAAGAATGTGTGCATGAGAATGTGACATTGGCAGAAGTGAAGAATGCAGTGATGAAACTGATTATTGGGATGGCAGCAAAGATGCATATGTTGATGAGATGTATGCAGAGATGGTTAAATGCCGTGGACAGAGTGGAATGAAATTTTATTGGAAGTACTGTATGCCAGAAAGCCTGTATAGGGGAAGTTGCATCTGTGGAATGGAAGAAGGCTGTGACTGCCTCTGTGTTAAAGATCAAACTGAGCGCAAGAGTTATCATAATACTGTATTAGGGTAAGCTTGTCAAATGTAAGAAGGGCATACTGTATGGAAGAAGCATTAAAGATGTAAAGAACGTATCAGAATGTTTGGTAAGTGATGACAGAGTAATTTTACAACTGACAGGGTCAATCTATCACTCAGATGTTGCCACCTCCCCATTGTAAGGGAGGATCTCCTGGGTACAAAAGACATAGAGTACTACCCTCTGAGGAGTAGACTGTAGCACCAGTTGATCAGGGCAGTACTCCCGAGGTGGATGGAAAGCTGATGACAGGGAGTGCTGGAGCTCCCGATTTCATCAGCCCTCAGGACTAGTTCCTGACCATCCCCCTTTGCTGAACTTTTCAGTGTCTCAGTTACACAGAGAGTAGGCCAGCATGCTCTCCAGTACAACCCCGGGGATAGCACAGGGCCTCTCCACAAGGACTGGAACCCTCCTCCTGGATGATATCATGTCGTAGGGGTGTGGCAACACCTGACGAAGGAGCAGCTGTTGGCCATCTCCTGCAGCAGGGCCCGGCTGCTGGCTGTGGCCTTTTAGAAGCACGGCTTCCGGCCGTCACTGGGGCCCGGCTACTGGCTGTGGCCCATGTGGGGGAGCGGCTACCGGCCGTCTCCTGCGGGAGGGCTGAGCGGCTACTGGCCGTCTCAAGGGCACCTTTGGAGCGGCTACCAGTCATCTCCTGACGAAGGTGGGAGCAGCTACCAGCCGTCTCCTGAACAAGTGAGCGGCTACCGGCCGTCTCTTGTTGAAGGTGGGAGTGGCTACTGGCCGTCTCCTGAAAGAGGGGAGAGCGGCTACCGGCCGTCTCTAGGGCACCTTCGGAGTGGCTACTGGCCGTCTCCTGATGAAGGCGGGAGCTCCTACTGGCTGTCTCCTTCACCCTACACACCTAAAGCCACTTTACCTGCCACCTCACCACCACTACCCACCTCCAGTACCAGAGCGCTCTTACACCCCCACACACCACCCACCTCGAGCCTCACCGCCTCGCCCTCGCCCACCAGTGGAGCGCCGCCCAAAGCTACCTCACCCCGACGCACCTCCTCCACTGCCGCGCCACACCCCACCAAAGCACCAAAAGGCCACACACTAACCTCACCACCCACTCCCACCCCAAAACTTGCCATCCTCTGCTCTAGCCACCGTTTGCGCCCGCCCGCAAGACTCACCACCACCTCCCCAGCCCCAACCCCGCCTTCCCCATCGCCGCCCACCCTACCCGTGATTCCTACACTTGCTACATCTCCCCCTCACCTTCCCAGCCCACTTCCCCCTCCCCGGGCCGTCGTCCCCCACCCCGCCGTCCACCACACCACATCACACCTCACCTGATGGCCCGCCAACGCAGCATATTCCCGACTCCTCACCCACACCCTCACCACCGCCCTCCCCGCCCCCTCCGCCCACCACCCCGTCCTCAACCTCCTCACCTGCCACCTCAGGCCACCCTCCCTACGCCTGCCCTTCCTCACCTTCCACCCCCACCACCTCCCCCAAATCTGCCATCACACCACCGCCCCAGCACACCACCGCAACATCTACAGCCCGCACCATCCAATCAGCACAACGCCGCATGCCCGACTCACCACCCACACCCACCCTCAAGACCGCCATCCCCGGATCGGGGCGCCTATCACGCCCACCCGCAAGATACATCGCCACCCCCATCCCTCCCACCTCACCACCAAGCCCTGCTCCTTCCTCCACTCACACACCCAACACAATACCTATCACACTCATGCTGCACCAAGCGCAAATCACATCCACCACTACTCCCAAGAGACACCATACCGCATTACTCCGCCATAAAACCTCACCTCCCCCAGCTGTATCCAGCATTCAGCCCAACACTCGACCACCAGCAACACCTCCAACCATGAGAGTTCGTCGTGCTACTGGGGCGCTGTCCTTTAGACGCAAACACCAAGTCCGTAGCCCTCTCCACCTCCTACAGCTCCCTCCACACTGCCACCGACCCATTCACCCTCTTCGTTACCTGCGACCCATCCTCTCATGGAAACCCAGCCACGACAGCCTGGACCGCCCTGGAACAATAACTACAGCCAGTCCACCACACCGACACCGTCAAAGTTTATCACCTCTAGTCACTGGGACGTGGTAAAATGCCAGGTATAGGCTCCAGGGGCGATACGACACCCCCAGAAGGAGCCTACAGAGGGGCAGACAGCACACGGTCCAGCTCAGAGCGAGAGGGACGTAAGTCCGCCCGGGCCGCGCGCCCCTATGACCTGGAACTCGCCCGCCGCCACCATGGCAGGAAATCGCAACTACCTTGCGGGCGAGCCAACCCTCGACAGGATCGGGATGAAGCTATTACTCTAGATCCAGGCAGCACCCCAGCGACAGCCAGTGGCCACGCCCTTTTCGAGAAGGCCAGCAGCAGTTCATCCCTTCTTCAGGAGACAGCCAGTAGCAGCTCCCACCTTCATCAGGAGACGACCGGTAGCTTTTCCAAAGGTGCCCTAGAGATGGCCGGTAGCTGCTCACTCCTCTTTCAGGAGATGGCTGGTAGCCACTCTGAAGGTGACCCTGAGACAGCCAGTAGCTGTTCACCTGTCCCTCAGGAGATGGCTGGTAGCCACTCCCGCCTTCGCCAGGAGACAGCTGGTAACCGCTCCGAAGGTGCCCTTGAGATGGCCAGTAGTTGCTCACCCCTCCTTCAGATGGCTGGTAACCGCTCCCGCCTTCGTCAGAAGACACCCGGTAGCCACTCCGAAGGTGCCCCTGAGATGGCTGGCAGCTGCTCACCCCTCCCTCGGGAGATGGCCGGTAGCTGCTCATCCCTCCCTCAGGAGATGGCCAGTTGCTGCTCCTGCCTTCATCAGGAGATGGCCAGTAGCCACTCCACTACATGGGCCATGGCCAGCAGCCGGGTCCCAGTGATGGCCGGAAGCCATGCCCCTAAAAGGCCACAGCCAGCAGCCAGGCCCTATGACAGGAGATGGCCAACAGCCGCTCCTCCGTCAGGTGCTGCCACACCCCCACGACGTGACATCCTCCAGGAGGAGGGTCCCAGTCCTGGGGACCTGTTGAGAGGCCCTGTGCTATCCGCAGGGTTGTATTCCGCCCAGCCAGCTCGAGAGGGACCCTATCTGACAGACTCCGACGACGACCGACACCGCAGCTCACTCCTGACGGCGTCCCCGATGGCAGGAGGCCGCAGCCACCGGGCCCCTGAGGCCACCCCCAGGACCCCTGAGCGAGGCCTTTCCACACCCCGACGCAGAGAACCCTTGTCCTCCATCAGGCGCCTAAGTGAGCATTTCAGGAGGCTGTTCGGCCCCAGCCCTGAGGGCTGCACTCCAACTCCCAGCCCTGGCAGTACAGGACCCTTCACCGTCCCCAGCCCTGGACGAGAGAAGACGCCCCTACGAGTGATCCCGTGGCCGCTGGATACAGAGGCCACAGGCGGGACTCAGCCCCCATCAGGAGTCGGGCTGTGAGTCCTCCCGCCGTCCCCCATTAACCACGCCGCCGCCCCACCAACAGTGAGTGACAGTGAAGAGTACAATGACAGTGTAATAGTGACTGGAATATCGGGCAGTGTATTATCCAAGAGAACGTAAGTCCAAGGCCTAGTAATGTGTAATAATTGTGATTTGGGCAAACAGTGACATAGTGAGAGTAAGAAGAGAGCTCTAATAAGAATAAGAGTGCAGTGTTTTCAGTGAATATCAGACTCGGCCTTCATAGTGTAATTCCTCTGCAAGACTAGTGAAATAATTGCCCAGCCTAAATACAGTTTATATTTCCCTCCATGTGACAGTGATCTATTCCCCTGCCCGAACTACTACAAACACTATTTGTTGTGCCAGTCACCTGCTATCCTGAACTATTGTCTAAACAGTATCCTGTGCGATACTACGATACTAGTACATGACTTATAATTACTCAGATTCATGTTGTTGTGACATCTTCCTGTTCCACATATAGAATTAGTCAATACACGTGTAAGGTTGTTGCCTTGAGTTTTTGTGTCCTGCCTCTCTCTTATTTGTCTAAGCTGTGGTCTAGAAAGGGAACCCAGCTGCACACTAGCCGTTCAAGGGTCGGGAAGCTGACCCTTAAACACCATAGCATAACAGGAACATTTAGAAAGTTCGACTATTTTTCCATTTTCGTCTATTTTTATCCACTAGTCACATTTTTATATACTTATTGTAATTAATAGAACAAAGCGACAATAAGTCACCATTAAATGCTCAGAATGCAGTTTATTGAAAGAAAAAGTTGGGAGCAGCGAGTGCGCATGTTTACTGGGTGCCCCCGCCACCACCATCGCTACCCAGTTTCTGGCATCCGGAATGTTGTTGTGATCAGACGTACTTGGCGCTGCTCCTGCATATCGAGAAATTCTCCACTTCGTCGGCCCCCAGCACACCCTAGCTCTTCTTTAACCTGGTTTGGTGTTTCCCTTATTATAATTTTGCAGTTATGGCTCGCGGAAGAACTACTAGACGTGGACGGGGTAGGGGAAACTCTAACTCTGAATTGTTGCCACCGCGGTCCGAAACAAACATGGCTGCGGCTCCCTAGCACAGGTAGTAGTAAACAATGATCTCGTCCCTTCATTAGACACCTTTCCTCCTCTGCCTGGAACTACAGTTAACCATCACTCTGATCAGTGTGGAACGTGCTATATTGTAACTAGATTAGATGCTATAGGCTGTGATCGTTGTGAAACCTGGTTTCACCCCACATCTATGTGTCTGGGCCTCCCAGACCAGCTAGTGGAAAGTATTAGAGAGTACGATGGTCAGGACATTGCCTTTATTTGCACAGAGTGCCGTTCTGCCACTGGTAAGAGCGGCACCGTTCTGACTCTGCATTTAGGCAATTGTTTCAAACGGTCAAAAAATTATGTGAGGCTGTCCAAACTCTCTCTGCTAGGCCCGACCAGAGCAGCATTGGCCAGGCAGGTCGGGCCGACCAACAGCCTGAGCCCATCCATGACAGACAGGGATAGCCTGAGAACTCTTATCAGAGAGGAAGCTAAAGAAATGGAGGAGAGGAATAAAAGGAAGACATCAATAATAATTAGAGGCCTCGAGGTACAATCCACTGACGCTGTAAATACTGCTTTTGATCCCATAACCAGACTCATTCTGGGATTCCAGGTGACTCTGTTAGACGTAACATGCATTAACCGGAACAAAAAGTTGTGCCGTGCTAAGATACTGGATGACGACGTGAGGAAAGATCTGCAAGATAATGCGAGGAAGCTACATAACACCCAGTTTAGCCACATCTATATCAATAGAGACCTGACATACAACCAAAGAATAGAACTGCATGCCAGGCGTGCTGGGAATAAAGAAGTACTTGAGGGACTATAACCAAGGAATTGAGCTAGACAGATGATTTAAAATGGATTTGTTCATCTTAGGTCTTGTGTACTAGTAGTAGTTCAACCCCAGGCACAGCAGAACATTATCCCAGTGGACTGCAGGCTGAGTTACCCTTCTGTAGTCCATCATTCTCCTCTTGCGGGATAGGTGTGGCATTGAGAAGTGTAAATGTAGTCAGGCAGCCCTCCTCCCCCATCCAGCACCAATACACTAGGGGTTAATTAAGATCCATATTGAACTCCTCCACAGACAAAAGGATTAAGTTTGAACACACTTGAGATTGTCTTCTAAAACCTTGCCTTATTTTCAGGATCCGTCTGTGTTACTCAGGCTGCTGTTCCTGCGATTGCTGAGTTGGTGCTGCTGTGCTGGCGTTGATCCTGGTGGTGCTGCCGTGCTGGCGTTGATCCTGGTGGTGCTGCCGTGCTGGCGTTGATCCTGGTGGTGCTGCCTGCTGGAGTTGATCCTGGTGGTGCTGCCTGCTGGAGCCGGCGGTGCTGACTCAATTTTTCTCATCATGCAATGTCTATACCCAAGGGTGGTTGGGGTTTATCGTTAACGTAATGCCACTCGGGGATGAGTGTGGCTTGTCACTCTCATCTTGAATGTCGGGACCAACTTGTCCAGCCCTGGGCTCCTTCGCTGCTCATAGGGCGATACAAGAAAGTGTGGTGAATGTTGAAAAATACTCAGTGGCCTCAAAACTCTGGAAATACCTGTGATAGATATAGAGGTTCCCAGCACCGTTGATCCTGAAAACCTTTCTACATCTCAGTTCCTTCTGCTACAACTACAGCTACAACCACCCGTCTGAAATGTGAGTTAGAAAATTTTTGGTTGGTCCACCTTGACTTGGCAGAGAGTTTTGTCCTTGGCAGCCTAATTTCATCGGCCAGAAGCAGAGTAAGACAAGGCTAGCAATACTGTGGCTCTTCATCCTTTCCAGATCACTTTTAAGCCAAGTTGAGATAGACAGAGTATAACAGTTGCTCTCCTACTTACGATATTTTAATAGAGAACTCCTGACCCCATCGTTGGGTGGGAAGAGGAGTCAGGAATGATGACGATAATGCCTAATGATGATTTTAATTATGATAAGTGACAGCGCTGGGCTGCATAACTAGATCATTCCACCACTAGGGTATACAAGACCAGTTAACTTAGTCTAGGTACTGATTTTACTTGCCTATTGATGACGACGACGATGATTGATGATAGAATAGTTAGTGCTAGGCTCCATAACTAGATCATTCCACCACTAGGATATAGAAGGCCAGTTAACTTAGTCTAGGTGCTGATTTTACTGGCCAATCAACGACGACGATGATTGATGATAAGCTAGGATGATGCAGTGCCAGGAGTCAATCCCTGGGCACTATCAGGCTGGCAACCACACAGCCGAATGAAATCTCAAGCCGATAAGTGTTTAATCTCAACAGCAATTCTTCTTAGCTCTTGTTCGTAAGTGGGAGAGCAACTGTCTTTATTCCAACTAACACCAGATGGTTTTATTCAACTGAGAGTGATGCATTGGGGGTCTAAGGATAATAATGAGCTTTATTTTTAACTTATTTTCATCTTAAATGTCAGGACGAACTTGCCTAGCCCCGGGTTCCTACGCTTCTCTGTGGGGCGACGTGGGATTGGATGATGGCTGATTGGATGGATTTTTAACTTATTTATATTCGTCTATGCTCAATTATCATACTTCTTGCACCGTAACGTGGCCTGGGATTTGTCCATTCACCTGCTTTTTTCATATATCTCTGTGGTAGAATAACACAGTACTACATGTCTACATCCATCCCACTGCACTTCTTCATGACTAGCATTCTGCTTGATAAACTGTTGCTAAGATGCTTATTTTATGCCTGGGTAGAGTAACAAGAGTACAGTAAGTAAATTCCCCAGGTTTACCAGTAGCAGATAGTTTTGAAACCTTTCCCCTGCACTTCATGATTAGCATGTCTCCTTGCTAAGGTGTTGCCTCAGCTCAGCAATATTTCAAGCTGATAGATAAAGTACACAGATAGGTAAACACTACACAGATACACATAGATAGTAGATATATTGCAGTAAATGTTAGCTAGGTAGATACCCGGTATACTGCAAGAATTTTGTGATGGAAAGGTTCCTCATGTTATTTTTGATGCCTTTGACTGCTAGTAGTGTTTCTCTCAATTGAACAGTGTCTGGTGTTAGTTCAGTCAAAGTGGCTTGTCTTCTTTGTTGCTGGTGTGAGTCGTTTCCCTTCATTTATATCCAAGAATAACAATCATTCTGAGTTTATTCCCGTCATTAAACATAGCAGTTGATTCCCTTCATTTAGGTGAGAGATTAACGAGATTTTTCCCTGCATATATATGAACATTTATCGTTAATACGGTTTATGTTTTTTATATTTTTTTTTCCTGTGGCTGACTATGTTTTATATATTGATGTGGGAGTGTTTTTTTGGTGTCTTTATTTCTGTTGATTTATTCTATAGTCAGTTTGTTTCACCTGACAGAGATAACCGTTAGCTTTATGGCCAAGTGTAGTCAGACTGGAGAGTTAATTTGACTAGTAACCAAGGAGACTCATCCGTACCCCATCACTAAGGCATACTGAATTTTATACATCAATGCTTTAGTACTGAAGTGATAAAAGTTGCCTTGTTTTGTCAGATGGAAATAAACTGACTATAGTTATATGTTGAATTGGAATATGTTATACTCTTATCGGTACGGTGGAAAATGTGCCACGCATTTGAAATTTTATAACTATATGGATTAGGGCGTCAGGCTATAGATAGATTGATAGATAGGTAGGGAGAGATCCTAGGGTGCCCTTAGACTAAACTATTTTGATATATCTCTTCCTATCACACAGTCATTTGCCATATTTTCCTAAGCATGAGCAAGAACCAATTTGCCTGTCAGGTCTCTATCGTCTTTCAACCCAGGGCATCTCAGAAATCAGCAGTATTATGTGTTGAGCAGATAATTTTGTGCAGTATGCCTAGCCCTGGCTTCCTACGCTCCTTATGGGGTGACATAGGATTGGATGATGGCAGACGATGTTGTATAAAGTTGCAAGGTCTCCAACATGACAGCCAATGGTTGATACGTTATTAGAATTACTATCGTTATTCTGATTCTTAGGCTATGCTGTTGATATTTCTCCTTCATTGTTGCGTTTTCTTGGTCTGTGTATCGTTTGGGTGTTTGTGATGGTGTTGATGTCTGTTGGGTTGGGTTGTCGTGGTTTATGATTAGAGAGAGCAAGGATGTGTGATGTCCCCATGGTTTTGTGTGTGTGTGTGTGTGTGTGTGTGTGTGTGTAAGATACTAGGATTTGAATGGTAAGTGAATGAGTGTATGAGCCATTTCATTGGGCTTGCAGTTAGTTTCACTCTCTCTTGGGTTTTCTCTTTGCTTTATTGGCCCTATGCATTTTATCCAGGTGTAAAAAAAATAAATAAACAGGTTAGGAGTGACTGCTTGAAAAAGGAAAAAGAAAATGGTTACGATGATTGAAAAATAATTGGTTACGAAGATGATGATGATGATGATGATGATTAGTCCACTTCACTAGGCATGGTACTGATAGTTGGCCCTTAATGCTTGTTTATTCTTTGTTCTTTGCTCCCACCTCAAATATTTCTGTCATGAGAGATAGAGAGACCCTGTTGTTGTAGTGCTAAAATCATTACATGCCTCTGACCCTCCTATCACCTGTATTGGCCGTCATAACCTTCCCTTCCAGCAAATTAATTCTCATGGTAAATTGAAATCCTTTGTCAGTGGATGATAAACCTATTATATCAAAATTATGCTGTTTTGAAGAATATTTGCTATGTATTAGTAAATCTTGGCTTGTAATCCCACTTGACTGACTACAGAAACCCTGGCAGCCCCAAAGGTATATGTTGAAGGATTGTCTGTTGTGGTAGTGTGGTGTAGTGTGTGGGAGGAGGCCTACACTGTGGTACATGTGGTGAGTGTTTGTAGTAGTGTGTTGTGGTGAGGGGGGGAGGCCTTACACTGTGGTAAATGTGAGTGTGGTGTGGTGTGGCAGGAAGCATTACACTGTGGACATAGTGCATTGTGTGTGAGTTGTATATTGTGTTGGCATTGAAGTAGAGAAAGATGATGATTGTGTTGAAGTCTGGGTATACTCATTTCACTCTAACTTGGCACAAATTTTCATGTTTTGGTAGTTTTTTTTTAACATGTCCCACTGGCAGAAACAAAACTTTAGACCTGCATTTACTCCATAGCTTTTCATTGTGACAGGCATCATATTTTATTGCCTGTTTACTGTATTCTTACAACTCAGCATTCATGAGAGAGCATAAGCCATTTTTAGACCAAGTTAGAGTTGTGTTTCTCTGGGTATGGTTGTGTCTGAAGGGTGGGTGTCTCATGATGGTTTTTGAAGGCTTCTGTTTGGCTGTAGTGGCCATGTATATCTAGGTAGTTGCTATGTACCGTCTGAAGTAGTAGAAATAAAGTTAGAAAAGAGAGAGAAAAAAAAAAGTGGATGACAGCCACAGCCACTGGTGGATCTGCACTTGGGCTACAGGTATTGCAGGTGGACGGAGCCGGTGACCTGTACTGTGAAATTCCATGTGTTTTTCACAGTATGGTTCCGTTGGAATGGGGGCCGTTTTAAGGGGTTAGGAAAGGAAATATGTATCCTTGTGAATTTTAGTGTTCGGTATAGGATGAGAATATCTATCTATCTGTCTGCCAGCTGCCATAATCCCGTAAGGGGGGGCCATTTGACTTTTATTTATGGGGATGGGCACTAGCCCTTCACCAACCCACTTGTTGACACATAGGGAGCACATATGGTTTGATTATATGGTTACCACCCAGCATTGTAAACAGTTTCTTGGCTTATAGATTTTTTTAAAGTACTTTTTGTAATGCAAGTTTTTATGACATGCCTTCCATAACTTTTCTTCATAACCAGCATCGTATGTGTTTATATACTATGCTTACAACCCAGCATCCATGAGAGAGGCGATACGTTTGTGGCCATCCCGTACGGGAGTAAGGCGTCTGGCAATAGATAGATAGATCCATGAGAGAGAGCACAAGGCATTTTTAGACAAAGTTAGAGTAAAGAGAGGGTGAGAGAGAGTAGGTGTATTCGTGTTTTAGTAAAGAGAGGGTGAGAGAGAGTAGGTATATTCGTGTTTTAGTAAAGAGAGGGTGAGAGAGAGTAGGTGTATTCGTGTTTTAGTAAAGAGAGGGTGAGAGAGAGTAGGTGTATTCGTGTTTTAGTAAAGAGAGGGTGAGAGAGAGTAGGTGTATTCATGTTTCTCTGGGTAGGGTTGTTTGTGAAGGGTGGGTGTCTGGTGATGGTTTTTGAAGGGTCCTGTTTGGCTGCAGATTTGTGGATGTCTGTTGTGGCCTTGTGTGTATAGGTAGCTAGGTACAGTGTGAAATAATAAAAATAAAGTACTGTATATATATATATATTTATTTATAAAAAAAAGCTGTGTACACTCTGAAATAATAAAGTACTGGAATTAAAAAAAAAAAAAAAAAATAAGAGGTTGACGGCCACAGCCATCGGCGGACTGCGACAAGTGCAGGTGGTCGGAGCCGATGACCTGTACTGTGAAATTCCATGTATTTTCACAGCACAGTTCCTTCTGAATGGGGGCCGTTTTAGGGGCGAGAAAAAAAATATTGACTATATCTTGTGAAATGTAGTGCTGGCGTGCAGTGTTATAGGCTTTGAATGGCTGTAGTGGCTAGGTAGGCAGTATGTACAGGATAAATTATTAACAGAAAAAAAGGAAATAAGAAAAAAAGGAGGAAAAATAAAAATGGTTGCACATTTTATTTGGATTTAGGTAACTTTCTAATTTGGGGCAGTGGTCAAGTAATAGGTCTAGTACAACTTCCTTGGTGGTTTGAATGGCCGTAATGCTTTTATGTTCCTCTGACAAAGTGGGGCCAGACTGGAGGGTCAGTTGAACTAGTAATCAAGGAGACTCATTCCTGTCTCAGTACTAAAAATTTCACTGTTTCATGGGATTAGTTATTATGAAGAGGTACATAGTGAGGTTGGGGGGAGGAGGCAGCCTTATAACTTTGTGTGGAGGTCTTGTTGGGTTGTGGTGGTGGTTTATGTGTTCGTGTTTTTCTGCATTGAGAGTCCCCTTGTTGTCCTGTGTCTGTGTGTTTAGCCACGAGGGATTTTTGGCACTGAGAACACCAGCTGGTATTGTAGTGGTGTTGGTCTGGAATAGGAAAGTCCTGGAGTTGATAATTTTGAAGCACTTATGTAGGGAGAAATATGTGAGGTAGTCAGGATTCCAGGGGCTTAAATGGTCAGTGAGTGAGCATCTGGCCCTTTTCACTGGACATGGCCTGGTTATATCAGTGCCACCACCTGAAGGTGTCTGCCCTGCACCGCAATTTTATAACAATTGGGTGCGTAAGGTGAGAAGTGTGAATTTCGGGGGTAGGGTTGTGAGGCAGACTGGAAAAAAAATACGAGACAAGGTCATAGGGTCGCTGCCAGAGATTGAGCAGCATAGACAGCCACCATTAGGTGACTATGGCCAATGAATGCATGTTGGAGCCTTCATGAATGGTACGATACAAATGATATAAAAATACTGAACTGTTTCTACAGGCCCATCATGTACACCTCAGTATATATATGCATAGCTTTGAAATACTGTATATATAAGCACATCATCTGAGATCTAGTGGCACATTTTCCACACAGTTAAAAACAGAATAGCCTATGTGTAAATTGTGAGTTTTGTTTGTGTATAATGCCAGCAGTAAGTAATTCCTCATTTAATAATGGATATATATTCCCGTAAATTGCTGATTGCGTGAAGTTAGGGTGGGGTCCCAGCAAGAGGGACTTTTTCTCCAGCATTTAAGGATCATATGCAAGACAGAACTGCAAGATTCTTTTGTGTTAAATTTAAAAAATATATATTTTTAGATGAATTAACATTGATCTTTCACAGCACACCTTTGAGATTAATTAAGAAGTTTGTGAAAAGTGTATTTTTGAGTGACATTAAGAGAGAGACTGTGCTTAGTGAAAGTATCTTAAATGAGGAATTACTGATAGGGGTTTGCCAGTAAATTATTATTATTATTATTATTATTATTATTATTATTATTTGACCCACAAGCATTTTTTGAAGCATAAACTAATGATACCCCTTGCTGGCATTAATATTACAAAGGAAAACAAAGTTGAGTGTTTATTCTCTGTGTGTTTTAGTACTTCATATAGTTAAGTATTGTATTAGGCTTCCTCTTCTCCTCCTCGTTGTTCTTCTCTTCCTTCCTCCTCCTCCCCGTATTGTATTAGGCTTCCTCTTCTCCTCCTTGTTGTTCTTTTCCTCTTCTTCCTCTTCCCCTCCTCATTCTTCTCCTTCCTCTTCTTCCTCCTCCTCCTCATTCTTTTCTTCCTTTCTCCTCCTCATTCTTTTCTTCCTTCCTCCTCCTCCTCATCCTTTTCTTCCTTCCTCCTCCTCCTCATTCTTTTCTTCCTTCCTCCTCCTCCTCTTTCTTTTCTTCCTTCCTCCTCCTCCTCATTCTTTTCTTCCTTCCTCCTCCTCCTCATTCTTTTCTTCCTCCTCCTCCTCCTCATTCTTTTCTTCCTCCTCCTCCTCATTCTTTTCTTCCTTCCTCCTCCTCCTCATTCTTTTCTTCCTTCCTCCTCCTCCTCCTCATTTTCTTTTCTTCCTTCCTCCTCCTCCTCATTTTCTTTTCTTCCTTCCTCCTCCTTCTCATTCTTTTCTTCCTTCCTCCTCCTCCTCCTCATTCTTTTCTTCCCTCCTCCTCCTCATTCTTTTCTTCCTTCCTCCTCCTCATTCTTTTCTTCCTTCCTCCTCCTCCTCCTCATTCTTTTCTTTTCTTCCTCCTCCTCCCCTTTTTGTATTAGGCTTCCTCTCCTCCTCTTATTGTATTAGGCCTCCTCTTCTCCTCGTTCTTCTCTCCCTTTTTCTTCTTTCCCCTTTCTCCCCTCTTTCTTCCTCTTCCTAACCTTACCACCCTGCAACCCACCCTACCACCCCCAGCCTTGCTTTGCCCTACCAGGTGTCCCTTGCTATTCCTGTCATCCTTGTCCTGTCGTTCCATCCCAGTTCTGTCAACCATGTCCTGTCCTTCCACCCCTGTCCTGCCATCATTTACCTGCCCTGCACCCTTGCACTTTCCTTCCCTCCCCTACACCCATGCAATACACTGTACAGCCATGCCCTCCCCTACACCCTTGCAATATGCAGCCATGCCCTGCCTTGCCTTGCCTTGCCACCCCTGTCCTGCCTTGCCTTGCCACCCCTGTCCTGCCTTACACCCATGCACTGTCATCTGCACTCTTGCTGTGCCCTGCCATCCTTGGCCTGTCCTCCCCTCCTTGCTCTTCTTACCCTGTGTCCTGCTGTTCTTGCCTAGGGTGTCCTGCCCTTCCATATGTGCTATGTTTTCCTTTGTGTGTCCTGCCCTTCCCTTCCATCTCTTGGTGTATCCTGCTTGTCTTACCTTGCTATGACCTTATGACCTGTCCTGTTGTGCCCTTCCATCATCTGTGCTATGTCGTGCTTTGTGCCCTGCCACCCCTGTCCTGCCCTACGCCCATGCACTGTCATCTGCACTCTTGCTGTGCCCTGCCATCCTTGGCCTGTCCTCCCCTCCTTGCTATTCTTACCCTGTGTCCTGCCCTTCCATCTCTTGCTGTATCCTGATTGTCTTGCCTTGCTATGACCTGCCTTATTGTGTCCTTCCATCATCTATGCTCTGTCCTTCCATCATTTGTGTCATGTCCTGCTGTTCTTGCCCTGTCATCTGTGCCGTGTCCTTCTCTGTCATTGTGCCCTGTCCTTCCCTGTCATGTTCTGTGTCCTTCTGTTCTTGCCCTGTCATCTGTGCTGTGTCCTTCCCTGTCATGTTCTATGTCCTGCTGTGTCCTTCCCTGTCATGTTCTAATGTCCTGCTGTTCTTGCCCTGTCATCTCTGCAATGTCCTGCTGTCCTTCCTCTGTCCTGCTCCATGTGTCTTGTTTTGTTTGTTTTTAATATGTTTCTTTTATTCTTTAATGTCTTTGTATATTGTCCTTTTAAGTTCATAATTTTTTCAAAGTGCTAAATTTTGAATATGTTATAAGTTACTTATATATGTATAGTACTTATATATGTATAGTGCTTTGAAAAATATCAGAAAAAGAATACCAATAGACATGAATAGTATGAAGTGATGTCTCCTTCGTACTATTCATGTCTATTGGTATTCTCTTTGATATTTTTCAAAGTACTATACATATATAAGTACTATACATATATAATATACAAAAAAGGTATATGTATATAATAAAGACATGGTAATAATACATTGGTTTTATTTCCACTAAGATACAATTAAGTGAAGAAGGTGAAAAAAAAAAACTATCTCGATAAATCGGCCAGAGAAATAAGGACTGGGAACCCCAAGGGAGGGTTGCCAGTCCGTATTTTCGTGGCCGATTTATCGAGATAGGTTCTGCGCCCTACCCCAAGATGCTTCCAAGAGCGTGCCCTTCAAATCACTGTGTAGATGCCATGTCTTGTATTGCTCTGCCCAGCTAATGCCAGGCAGAGCTATACAAGAACACATGGCATACAACAGAGTGATCAAAAGGGCTACTTAACATGCATTGCTAAACACTGTGTGCACCACGCAACGTTGTGTTTGCTAAGGCATGTTAAACCGGAAGCAGTGGACCATTAATCAACATGACATACAGTATACCAAAGACATGAGCCAATTAACCCCTTCAGTATGAGGACATTTTATTCCTACTGATGCCACACGATTTTATTCAGCTTGGAGTGCGATCTCATACTGAAGGAGACAGCCTCCCTTCAGTATGAGACCCCCTTCCTAAGCTGAGTAAAATCGTCTGGCAGCAGCAAGAATAAAATCATCTGGGACACAGCAACAATACACAGAAAAGATGTAACTACTGAAGAGGTTCAAAAATACCAACATGGACTGGTTGTGATGCATGTTAAATATCAACAAAATCACATTCCACTGAACGATATTTACTCTTCACTAACTTGGCCCAATTTTTCAGTCTTTTCCAGCTGTGTCACATAAGAGTAACTCGAGGCACAGAAAGGCAATGCTATTACTCATAATCCTTTTCACACTGTGCCTACTATCTTGTTTTAAGAAAGTTACAACTCATAATTCAGGCTGGAAAGATTTAAAATTTTAGGCCAAGCTAAAGTTCAGAGTATAATCTCAAGCAAAGAAATAAAACTGTAAAAATATTCAATGGCCATATTACTATAACAATGTGAAAGTGTGGACATGCTATATCTACCTATAGCCAGACACCTTGATCCTGTGAGGGTACATATCTCCTCCCTGTCCACTGCCATCTACCTGCCCTCACCCCAGATTACACCCCCTGCCTCTCCCTCCACCTCACTCACATACACCCTCCTGATTATGTTTCCTACTCTCCATTCCCCCAACTTACACTCCCCTCTCATATATCTCTCCACTCCATCCCTCTATCTCATCCTGGGTCTCCACCTCACTCATATACACTCTCAGAATTAATCTTCCTACACCCCCCAGCTTACACCCTCCTCTCTCATGCACCTCTCCACTCCATCCCTCCATCTCATCCTCAGTCTCCCCCTGCCACTTTCCCCACCTCCACCTCACTCGCACAAACCCCTACTTAGTCTCTCTCTCCATCCCCCCCCCACTTACACCTCCCTCTCATACCTCTATTCCATCCCTCCACCCCCAACTTACACCCTCCTCTCCTATATACCTCCACTCATCCCTCCATCTCATCCTCAGTCTCCCCCTCCCTCTTACCCCACATCCACCTTACATACACTCCTAGTTAGTTTCCCTCTCCTTCCCATTTCAATTTACAACATCCTCTACTCAATCCCTCAGTTTCCCTCTCCCCCCCCCCTCCACCTCACACATTAGGGCCGATTCACACTACACGGTTCGTCTCCGTACGGCTTTCGTACGTTAATTATTTTATCGAAATCAATGGGGCTGTTCACACTATATTTTCCGTTTATTGTTCATCTTTCGTGCGGCTTTCACTCGTACGGATCGCCTACGTTTGGAAGAAATCTCTAACGAACGAAACGTATACGTATGGAAACGCTCCGTACCTCCACCGATCAGTGTGAACATCAATACGTATCAGTCACGGTGTGTTTACAGACGACAATTTTAGCCTGTCACTGCTTTTGGCCGTGAACAGTACTATAAGTAGTCATGAGTGACGAGAAGTTATTAGAACTGGTCAGAGGCTACGAGGAACTATATGACATGGGCAACAGAAAATACGATAACCATGTGAAAGAAAAAATATGGAAATTAATAGGAGAGGGATTGGAAAAATTGGGTAAGATATTTAAATATTTCACTATTTTATTATAACAGTGTGACGAATAGCATTTTATCCTTCATCCTATTCATAGCCATTCATAGGGTATCTCAACACCCTATCCATCACCATTCACAGGTTCTCCCAACATCCTGTTCATAACCATTGGTAGGTTCTCTCTCAACCCTCTTTACGCCCATGGAAGAGAACCAGTGGGACTTCAAGAATCTTTTAAATTTCTTTTACAAGGAATGCACCTTGTGGAGCATTTCCTCCCTGTCTAGTTATGTCTACTAAAGAGCCTGCATTGTTCGTGACATTCATGGTTGTAACATCAGTGGCATTGTCACCTCAGTACTTGTGCAAAAATGAAAGTTGCAGCAAGCTGCTTTACACTAATTTCTGAGGCTTCTTGTCGGAGCCACAGCTGCACGCAGACTGACGAGATCATGGACATATAGTGTGAACAGTGACATAGCAAATGAACCGTAACCCTACGAAGACGAACCGTATAGTGTGAATTGGCCTTTAGTCTCTCACTCCAGCCCTCCATCTCATCCTTGGTCTCCCCTCCTACCTCACTCACATACACTCCTAGTTAATTCTCTCCCACTCCACTCCATCCCTCAGTCTCCCAATTCTAATTTATGGAGCACAGACAACCAAATGACATATGATTTCTTACTAAACTCGTGGAATGTTGCCATAACCTACCTACCAATAACAGATCTTTGGAGAAAAAAAAAAAATGGCCACCTTATATTTTTAAAAGTAATGAAGTAATATTTCTCGCCTTTTAAGCTTCGTTCCCTTAAAAAACCCTGGAATAGCACTTCTAAAAAATTACAAGGTTACTTATGAACTGGCTGCTACAGTTTATATAACCCTTGTTAATTTCTTGGTCATAAACAGACACACATCTTAACCAAGACTGGCTGAAGTTTAAATCTATTGCTCATGGTCTGGTGCAAGTAGGCAACTAATAAAGTACTGTATGTAGAAAATCAGTACTGCTGTTCCTGGCCTAACATGCCATTCATACCCAGGCAACAGGTCTTTTAGTCCAACATGACAGATGAACACTACAGCAGGTAATTTTTAGGCAATGTTGTTCCCACAACAATTTAAATCATTATTTTATGCAAGGAAGAAGGAACCAAATGCTAGAAAACCTGAACGACTGTTCCCTCCAACAAAAAACTAAGTTAAGGGCCAAATTCAAGATCGTTCATCTTGAGATGCCTGGACACAGCATTAAAAAGACTGGAGGGTCATAGGCAGTAGGAAGAGTGAAAAGCAGTTCCAGAGTTGACCTATTGCGTACATGAAGGTTAACTCCTGCATTTGATAGCTGGACAGAAAAGGGATGAGAGTTTGCTGTTAGACAGGTGCTACGCACCCGCTAGGGTGGTGGAGGGATGCAAGCAGATGTTTCGGAGGGGCAGTGACCATTGACACAGCAGTACAAATGAGATAAACATGCAACAGTTGTAGTCAGATGGAATAAAAATTGGCAAGCTGCATCACTATGTGCCACTGATGCAATATGTCCAGATGTTTCAAATAATTTTTGGCCTGCACCAGGAGCATGCATTTATTTTTTTTTTAGCTGCAGTTCTTTGGTTGTGTGTGTAGTATTTTTATTAAAAGCTGCAGCAATATTGCACTCATTGGCAAAGCAACTGACGTTAGATTTAAAAAGCACAATTAATTTTACTACGTCTCAAATATCGGAAATTATAAGACTGCCTTGTCAAAATCAAGCTGTTTTTCCTTAGTCTTAAAAGGCGATAAACTCTACTCCACTAGACAAAATATTGAAACATTTATATTAAAGAAGCATATACATTAAAGATGCATTTATTGGAATAAAGAAAATATGGTCAGCACATATAAATATATAAGTAATGGATGTGGGATCATGAAGGGCCGCAATATTTTAAAATCTACACGAGTGAAGTTCTGCTGAAAAATCATATGGTCTGACTGACTGGCCAAGAGATGCTCCCACATCCACAAATACCGTACAGTGCATATACAGATGTCCTCGTTTAGCCACAGGTATGGCCTAAACTAACAGTATTCCCACCATACAACTGGTAATGGCAAATTCTGCACCCTCACTAAGCTTTACAGAAACACTTAAAAACTGGGGAAGGAGAGGGGTTGCATTGTTTGAAAAAATAAATAGATATAGGGGTTGCACTGATTTAAAAAAAAATGGAGAGGGGCGGGAGAGGGGTTGCATTGTTTGATGGTCCTTAACTATGAGGTATGACTGTCTCCTTGGTTACTTCGTTTATTTTCCTATCGCTTACAAAGGCTTCAACATGCCTGCATAAGTTAGCCTTGGTCACCTAATGGCATCTCTCCATACTACTTGATCTCTGGCAGTCTTCCTGTCCAGTCCCTTATCCCTGAGGTCTCACTCTGACTTCATCCCAGGTCTTTTTTTTAGTCTGCCTCTCACAACTCGACCCTAAACGATCACAGCTCTCACCCTCCATCCTCTCCACATGTCCATACCATCTCAACCTACCCCTCATCATCATTACATCAATACATTCAAGTCCCATTCTTCTTCTCAACTCTTCAACTGCAGTCCTAACACCCTTCCCAAGGCCTGTCATTCAAGGATGCACTACAAACAAATCTAATCATTGTTATTACTGTTTGTTTAAGCCTATGAACATCCTCATCCTTCACTGCCCAGGTCTCACGTGCCACATACAAAGATCCCTTACCACTGAGGGAGAGCCCTCTTAATGTCAGGAGGCAACAGCTCCCTGAGCCTCCTCCAGCCACTCCTTATCCTAGCCACACAGCTAACACCAGCTCCACCTCTAGCACATAGCATGTCCTCAAAATAAAAATTAAACAAAATCCTCTACACACACAACAGCAAGACTAATCCTTTCATGCCTGAAATCTCCATATGCTCCCCCCTACACACTGCACACACCATGTCAGCATTTTTCACAGTCTACCTCTAACACCACTTACACAGCCTCTCACCAACACTGAACAAGTTGCAATTCCTTCCCACACCCTAGTGGTAATCCACACATGGCCACACACCCTCAGCTTTGACAGTACCACCACCAGCCCTAGATACCATCACCCTTGGTTACTAGTCGTATCAACCCTCCAATCACACAACACACTGCCATCAACTGAGACAAAAGGGAACAGGGATCTGTCAGGTTTGATAACATGCTATAACAAATTTAACAGACAATGGAGAACGTTGCCTTCATGAGGTGGCAGTCTTCTTGGTTATGGTTACTAGTCATATCAATGTGCTATAGCAATACACTTTACAGGTACAGGAGGCTTGCTTTCATGTGTCTCCTTGGTTACTAGTCCTGCAGGTGGTAGGTGACTGTGATCATCCACTCACTTGATATACAGTGCAACCTCTTAAATTCGAAGTTCTTGTGTCCTTTTGATACTTTTGAAAAATTTGAACTTTTAATAAAGCATTTCTGTGGCTGTCTTAATTCTCATGGTTTAGACATGCTTTTGACACAAGCTTTGTTGTCTGGCCTAACTAGCTGGCTTCAGGCATCCTATTTTCCATTGTCAACACTACCATTTATCTCATCTCTTAACTCAAGGATCAGTCCAATAATCGCTACAAACCATGAAGTGTTTCTTTCACATTTCCTTTCCTCATCTTGTGTATGTCCCCTTGTTCTAAAACACTTTGCAGTTGTATTCATATTTAACATCAATCAGTAAGTTGTAAGGGACAGTAATTATGCATGCATTTATTTACGTAAAAACTTCAGTACTGAACATGATTATTTACATCTTTCAGCAACCACCATCCACTCCTTGATGTAGCACTGCCCACTATCTCCATTATTTTTGTTTCTGTCCTCCTCTCTCCCTATTTCTCACATCTTTCCTGTCAATTTTTATTACTCCTTCCTTTTCAGGTGCCTTTACATTGAGTAACATGCCTAATGGCTTTCTGTAAGCCAGAAAACCATTTACAATGCTGGGTGGTAACCATATAACCAACCCATACGTGATGCTACACTTCACATTGTGTACTGATTACACAGTTTATTTTATGACATTTTATGATATGTACAATTACTGCCAGTCTGCATTACTATAATCTTGCAGAAATATTGCAATCTCAGTGATGAAATACTTAAGTACGTGTGTGTGTGTGAAAAAAAATGGATGATGGTGGTGGTTTATATCTACTCAAAAATAGATTGCACGGTGGTTTAACTGTGATGCAAATGATTTATTAGAATTACACTAAGACTGCTGCCCACCAACAATCATGCTTCAGTCAAAAGTGAATAAAATCAGTTGACGTCTGACAAGTGGTGTTGCATGGTGTTGTGTGATAAAGGAATATTTACCATAATTCCACTCCAAAACTTCAAAACCTTATCACACTGCTTTGTAATGTCATACACTGTCAGGTTTAACACCACCGCTATCTTTGACAACACCTACAATGAGTTATTTACTCTAGTTTCAGTTGGTACAGAACTGAGAACTGTCAAATTTGTTATACATGGTAGTTTCCATCACCAATCCTTTCACAACACACACACTAAGTACTTGTGGCTGCATTCTTATACTGCATCATTTTTGTTCCCAGCACTGCACTAATTGGTAAAGCCAGGACACCTGTTTGAAGCCACAATTATGGTCAAATTTGGATACGATAAAACTGAATCAAATAATAGAGAGCTTACCCAAGAGGAGGAAAGGAAATTATTATTATTATGGGTGACCACACACTTTATGGTGAGGTCATCAGTACCAGATGGGTGTAGCTGGGTATTTTTTTTTTTTACTAGTCTCTGGTTATTTCTGAGCTAAGTTTGGGAAATAAAAATGACATTTTTCATAAATTATGGCAATTGAACGTTAGAGGTTTGCAAACTTTTGAGGTTGCACTGTAGTACTACTTATTCTTCCTTCAACTTTATCATTCTGTTTGTCCTCACTCCCTACTTCTCCCTTTCCTTCCTGTCACTTTTTCTCTTCTTTCCACTTCATGTGGTTTTACACCAGGTGACAGGCCTAATGGTTTCCTGCAGCCCAGGAAACCATTTACAATGTTGGGTGGTAACCATATCACCAAATAATGGGGTGATGTGGGGCCTGCTATGGTGCTCACGTTAACTGGATTATGCAAATGCAGCATCCATCCAGGAACCAAACCTCCACACTATTCAAAGCACCTTGCCGTTGCAGGCCTCTGTCTGCCACAGGGGAACACTGGTTCACTAAATGAGGTGGCAAGGCTGTTGCTTGCCTGTGGTTGATGGGTCTGCTTGGCCAGGCAGACTGGGGTTGATCATCAACGTACTTCAATTCACAATGCCATCAAACAAAACATGCCCCAATGCCCTCCCTTATCCTCCAAGGATGGTGGAGTACACGAGTCTCCTTGGTTACTAGTCTAATACCTCCCTATCATCCCATAAAGGAAAATGGTGGACTACAGGATAAGGGCCAATGCAGCCAGCAGACCAACATGTTCCTGTTCAGATAAGCCTGGCACAAAATACATCACTTCAGCACTACCATATAAACCAGCCAGGGAACACAATGACAATTACTTGGATTTAACGTACATGAAAACAGCACTTCTTCATGACTAGCATAAACGAGGACTTTCTGTACACACAACTACAGTTCTTTCACTTAAACTTGGCCAAGACATATCCTTTGACAGCTGACATAACTTAGTTCAGTAGCAAAGACACAATCACTGGCTCTACAACCTTTCCACAGCACTGCATGACTAACATCACTAATTTTGATCTAATACAGTATAGCTAAACACGATTCAAAGATGGTAATTTTAGGTCGTTGAAACCTTTCCACAGCACTTCTTCGTGACTAGCAAGGTATTTTAAGGCCAAGTTAAAGCAAAATGATTGAGATGCAGTTTTAACACATTACCAATAGCATATTCCTCTACCCAGGTGGCTTCTTTACCCAGCTGGCTTCTTTACCCAGCTGGCTTCATCTTGCCATCTTCATAGATCTTCTTGAACGCCATCTGTTTCCTGCAAATACAACAACACATTAGCTGTGTTTTTATCTACACCAACACCCACTGACCTAACCTACAACACCCACTAACCTACTCTACACCTACACCCACTGACCTAATCACACACACACACACACACACACACACACACACACACACACACACACACACGCACACGCACACGCGCACACACACACACACACACACACACACACACACACCTGCCAACTGGATTACCTAAACTCAAGATCACAAGTTTAAATTCTGTACCTAAACAACAAGAGCCTATCTGCACAGACTGCAGTCAATATTTAAGTTTCTCTTTCAAACTCAGAATGTGAAACTTGTATTAAAATGCCTCCTTATGGCCAAAACTGACAACTGTTTAATAATCAGCTGATGCAACAGCTGACCTATCAAATCAAATCAAAATTTCAAGCTGAGCAACTTTGTATTTCATAAGCCACTACAATGCTTCCTTAAAGTCAAACTTAAATGCACCCAATAGTCAGCTTAGGCAATGGCTGACATGATAAACCAACAAAAGTTCAGGCTGAGCAGCTTTGTATTTCATAAAATCACTCAAAGCTCTCCAAGAGCAGATATTTACACTTTCCTTGGAGAGAGAAAAAAAAGTACCACTTCTAGACCTGTTAGCTTTGCCACAGGTGAACAGACCTATTAATATTCCAAAGCACATCTGGCTGGACCACCTTAACCCACTACACCACCAGGCACCTACAGTAAACACAGCAACACAACCACTGACACATTCAAAGCATCAGCCAACACCACCTTAACCCACTACACCACCAGGCACCTACAGTAAACACAGCAGCACAACCACCTGACACAAAGCATCAGCCAACACCACCTTAACCCACTACACCACCAGGCACCTACAGTAAACACAGCAGCACAACCACCTGACACATTCAAAGCATCAGCCAACACCACCTTAACCCACTACACCACCAGGCACCTACAGTAAACACAGCAGCACAACCACCTGACACATTCAAAGCATCAGACACCACCACCTTAACCCACTGAACGACGTAGACGATGGCCAGATTTAGAAAAATGGCAGAAACTATAACCACTGCTAATACACCTAAAGATAATTCACCATACTCCCTGAGTGCTTTATCCATCTATATCTATTTATCTATATCTACTGAAGTAATTCTGGAGACTATTTCAAAGTCTGCATTACATGAGGAAGCTACTACAGTTCAAAAAAATCTTCCCAAACAAGAAATGAACAAAGTAAGGGAACCATTCAGTGCAAGATGCCTGGCCACTGCATTTAAGAGCATGTCACAGTAGGAAGCACCAATGAACCAGCACCAGGGAACCAGCACCAGGGAACCAGCACCAATGAACCAGCACCAGGGAACCTGCATCAAGTCACACTGGCTACATGGCACCAAGACTGGCATGGGAGCAGCTTTGGCCATGAAGACGCTTGGTGATGAAACAGTTTGGTGTTAATGCACAAGGAGGAAGGCAGGATAGGGAGGAAGTCAGGATAGGGAGGAAGGCGAGGATAGGGAGGAAGGCGAGGATAGGGAGGAAGGCGAGGATAGGGAGGAAGGCGAGGATAGGGAGGAAGGCGAGGATAGGGAGGAAGGCGAGGATAGGGAGGAAGGGGAGGATAGGGAGGATAGGGAGGAAGGGGAGGATAGGGAGGAAGGGGAGGATGGGGCAGTGTTAATGGCAGGGCCTTAAACTATCCATGGCATAATACCAAATGTCTAGCCTGATAGTAGGGGGGAAATGTAGGGCCAAAAGAATTATGGAACTATCAAGAAAAGGTGGACCAGTAGAGAGAGGACAGGAAGGGGAGAGAAAGGAGACACAGTCACTGGTAAAAGGAAAAGAAGTCACAGGCAGAAGGAGAAGGACGCAGGCAGGAGAAGAAAGTCACAGGCAGAAGAAAGACACAGGCAGGAGGAGAAAGACACAGGCAGGAGGAGAAAGACACAGGCAGGAGGAGAAAGACACAGGCAGGAGGAGAAAGACACAGGCAGGAGGAGAAAGACACAGGCAGGAGGAGAAAGACACAGGCAGAAGGAGAAAGACGCAGGCAGAAGGAGAAAGACGCAGGCAGGAGGAGAAAGACGCAGGCAGGAGGAGAAAGACGCAGGCAGGAGGAGAAAGACGCAGGCAGGAGGAGAAAGACGCAGGCAGGAGAAGAAAGACGCAGGCAGGAGAAGAAAGACGCAGGCAGGAGAAGAAAGACGCAGGCAGGAGAAGAAAGACGCAGGCAGGAGAAGAAAGACGCAGGCAGGAGGAGAAAGACGCAGGCAGGAGGAGAAAGACACAGGCAGGAGGAGAAAGACACAGGCAGGAGGAGAAAGACACAGGCAGAAGGAGAAAGACACAGGCAGAAGGAGAAAGACACAGGCAGAAGGAGAAAGACACAGGCAGAAGGAGAAAGACACAGGCAGAAGGAGAAAGACACAGGCAGGAGGAGAAAGACACAGGCAGGAAGAGAAAGACACAGGCAGGAGGAGAAAGACACAGGCAGGAGGAGAAAGACACAGGCAGGAGGAGAAAGACACAGGCAGAAGGAGAAAGACACAGGCAGAAGGAGAAAGACACAGGCAGAAGGAGAAAGACACAGGCAGAAGGAGAAAGACACAGGCAGGAGGAGAAAGACACAGGCAGGAAGAGAAAGACACAGGCAGGAGGAGAAAGACACAGGCAGAAGGAGAAAGACACAGGCAGAAGGAGAAAGACGCAGGCAGGAGGAGAAAGACACAGGCAGGAGGAGAAAGACACAGGCAGGAGGAGAAAGACACAGGCAGGAGGAGAAAGACACAGGCAGAAGGAGAAAGACGCAGGCAGGAGGAGAAAGACGCAGGCAGAAGGAGAAAGACGCAGGCAGAAGGAGAAAGACACAGGCAGAAGGAGAAAGACGCAGGCAGGAGGAGAAAGACGCAGGCAGAAGGAGAAAGACGCAGGCAGGAGGAGAAAGACGCAGGCAGGAGGAGAAAGACGCAGGCAGAAGGAGAAAGACGCAGGCATTTTGTAAAAAAAAATGTCAGATTAATTCAAACTTACCCAGTACTTCCAATTCCCTGACTCCCCCAACATCTCTTCCTTAGTGATATATTTTTGGTTTTATTCTTGCTACTACTTGGCAATTTTTACAACTCAGGGGCTGGTACTCTTGAAGCACCTCCCCTAACACCTCTTCCTTATTGATTTATTGTTTTATTCTTGCCACCACCAGGCATTTTAAAACTCAGGGAGGACTTACAGCTCTGATGGGGTTAATAAGGCTACATCTTTTGTATACAGGATTAATAGACTCTGGATATATTGCTATCGTATCGTTTATACAGACTCTGGAAATACAGCTATCGTATCATTTATATAGACTCTGGAAATACTGTACTGCTATCATATCGTTTATAAAGGCTCCAACATGCTTGAATGCGTCGGTTTTCATAACTTAATAGCAGCTCTCCACACTGCTCAATCTCTGGCAGCCTCCCTATTCAGTCCTAGCCCTGAGGTCACACCCTATGGCCTCTTCCCAGGTCTTTTTCAGTCTGCCTCTCACCCCTACCCTCAACCTTGCCACTTATCACCTTCCGCACCCAACTGTTACTCTCCATTAAAAATAAAATCAAGGCATTTGAGAGAAGAACAAGTACCAATGGAACTTAGAAATCTGCATATAAGACAAGGCTTTACTATCACACCACTGATTTCCCTAGATAAATAGCTAAGGAAGAGGTGTTAGGGAGCTTCCTTTTGAATGCAGGGGTCTCCAACTGACTTAAGTTTAACCCCTAAAATAAATCATTACAGAAGAGATGTCAGGGAGCTTCCTGTTGTGTGTTAATTCACTCCTGCCACAGCCAATGGTTTTATCCAGCTCTGGGGATATTTTATTTACTGATGGGGTAATAATGGCTATCTGTCTTCTGTTGCAAGTCTCCAAAGACTTAAAACTATATGGAAAAGTTAAGAATGAAACCTAAGGCACAAGGGGTGGCAGTGATCATTTCCTGGGATATGGTTGTTAGCACTGCCAATTTAACTGCAGCACACTTACTGCAAATAATTCCACTTAGCAAAATTGAGTTTTTAATGTTCTGCATGATTCTTGCAACTTTAGCTTCCTCAGCTATTTAAGCACAAGTTGCAGTGCATTTTGACTAACACCTACTGAGGCCAGTTCTGCAACCAACTGGCAATTAACAAAAGCAGCACCACAGCAAGATTTATAGAAAACTATATGTTGTGTATGAAACACTCCACTGGCCCATCAATGGTTATTTCAACAGACTGGCACCTAAGTGAGTATGTATAGCATTTTTAAATGTACTCATCTTGTAGTATTCAGCCAAGTTGCTCCCCTTCATCACTGGTGGTGGTGGTGGATGTCTACCACCAGACACCCACCACAGCAGGGGTGGCCTCCTCTGCCATCAAGCTGCCCTCGTCATACTGCCCTAAAGTACAAACATGCTTTACAACTCCACCCTTGAACTACAATGCCAGTGCTACCTCAACCATCAACACTAGTTAAATCTTAGGCTGAAGGACATACTGAAGGCTGTATCAAACCAGCCATTTCAAGGAGTCTATCAGTTAATATTCTTGCCATACACATATCTACCTATCTCTCAGGAGGAGGATGGTGGACTGCGGAAGGGGAATTTTAGCATGAAGTCTCCTAGATTCATATCCAGATAAGCATGAACCCACAACTGAGTTAAGGGCTCTAGTAAGTAAGTTTCTCAGCGAAATATGTTAACACCCAAATATGCCTAGTAACCAATGCAATTATTCCCATACAGTATAATGCTACTTCCCTATTCAAGTTAGGCAAATGCAAACAGCAAACTAGCTAGGAACAATCTTCATTTTCCTTCATCCTGATCTTTTCCACCTAATGCTGGAGTGAGGAAGGGTGCAGAAAGGAAGGACAGGGAAAGAAATAATAGAGGAAGCACTTACATTTATACCTCAACATCTTTACCCGCCTAATGGAGCAGGAAAAGGGAACTTATTTCCTTCCTTCATTCATTTATAAAAACTCCAAGATGCTTCCATATATCAGCCTTATCACCTAATGGCAGTTCTCCATGCTGCTTGATCTCTAGCAGCTTCTCTGTCCAGCCCTTTATCCCTGAGGACACCGACTTCATGCCAGGTCTTTCAGTCGGCCTCTCAACTTTACCCTCCATGTTCACACCTCTCACCCTCCGCACCCAACTGTCATCCCCCATCTTCTCCACATGCCCAAACCAACTCACTCTACCCCTCCTAATCACAACACCACTACACTCCAGTCCCATCCTTCCTCCCAAACCATCTCAGTCTACCCCCTTCTCATCACACCAATACACTCCAGCCCCATCCTTCCTCCCAAAACCATCTCAATCTACCCTCTAACTCTACCCTCAACACTCACACCTCTCCCCCGCTGCATCCAGTTGCCATCCTTCATTCTCTCCACATGCCCAATGCAATGGACAGTAAATTTCTATGACTGCACCTCTGTAGATATATACGTTACCAATGCCTTCACCCACACTGGATAAAACTTAGGTCATAACATACCAACTGTTCCCTAATCTTTCTTGCATTGTCTACTGTATAGTCTGTTAACTGCTATAACACCTGTATCTAAATGACTTGTTAATTATTCTAAAGAAGGGCTATGGCAGAGGTCGGCAACCTGCGGCTCAGAAGCCGCACGCGGCTCTTACGACACTTTTGCGGCTCCAGGAGCTTCATAAATAACCATTTATTCTTTCAGAACAAAGGCATCATATTACACATGCAAGGCAACATTAGATTTTCCATTCAGCTTTGATAAGATCTATACTATAAGCAGATCAAACAATATCACCGTAATGTTTTGTTTAGATTTAGAATACTGCAGATTTCGGTTTATGAGAATTTTCTCTATTGCGGCTCCAAGAGTACTACATTTTTATGAAACAAAAGATCTATACTACAAGTAGATCAAACAGTATCACCGTAATGATTTGTTTAGAATTCTGCAGATTTCAGTTTCAGAATTTTTTGTATTGCGGCTCCAAGAGTACTACATTTTTATGAAACTTTAAAACAAATGGCTCTTGTAGCTTTAAGGGTTGCTGACCTCTGGGCTATGGGAAAGGTGTACAGGCAAGGTAATGTCAATCTGGCATTAAGCTGTATCCCTCCACAAAAGGACAAAAAGCTATACCAATTTATGGGCTAAAATCGGTGCTTCCATCTCACTTAGATTTCTTAACCAAGGAAAAAATAATCTTGCCACTTAGCTATACTGTAGTCTGTCCTTCACCTGATGGAACTGGCCCATTCTCAAATTTAGTACTTAATTGATTACAGTTTCATTAATTTTATAGTTATGGAGGTAGGAATGAGTCTCCTTGGTTACTATATGTTTTCACTGGACATTACCACTCCCACATCAATACAGTGTGCTTGATGGAAATTCAGTTATATATCTATCTAATCTATCTATTGCCAGACATCTTAATCCTGTAAGGTGTGGCCACAAATATCCTCCACACTGTCCTGTCCTCTGCCATCCCTCCAACTCACACCCTCCCCCTCATCTCCATCCCTCACTCACACCCCCCTCTCATCTCCATCCCTCCAACTCACACCCTCCCTCCACCATATCTACCCACACTCCTCCCTCTTACACACATTCTCTCCCATATCTACTTGTATGTACTCTCCATCTCTCCAACTAACACCCCCTCCCATCTCTCCACTCCATCCCTCCATCTCATCCTTGGCTATAATGTAAGAATGAGTGTCCTTGCTCAATTCAACCCTCCATAGCTACCTGCCTACACTAACAGACAAACAGGAGTGACAGAAAAGAGAAAGACAGAAAAGAGACAGATAAGACAGACAGACAACAGGGACAGACATGAGAGACAAACATGAGAAGTGACATGAGAGAGAGACAGACAAGAGGGACAAAGACAAGAGACAGGAAAAACAGACGGGAGAGACAGGAGACAGTACTATACCCATCACAACAGAATTCAACCTCTCCAAGCAGTCGTGGCCCCTCTGCTACTCGTACTCTGAGTTCTCCAGGCAGTCTCCCTTCACTCCTCTTGAACCGCCATCACGCTGCCATCTCTCTGGAACCCTGCTTTCTTGTACTTCACTTACACCCACACGAACCCAAGGCCGCCACAGGAACACCACTGCAATGATTGTAGGAATAAAATACAAATTATTCACATTCAGAGTAGACAGTTATACAGTATATAGCACTACTTCTACCTTCTACTTGGCCTATATTTTGCCTTACGCAGTCCATCTCACACAGTTCAGTGGCAGAACAAGGTAATGCTATAGAGTACCCTTTCCACAGCACTTCTCCACGACTACCAACATTCTACTCATCTACAGTTACAATTCAAAATTCATGATGCTATGATATTTATGATATTTTAAACCAAAAAAGAAGGGCATAGCATCATATTCTAATAATTTTTTACAGCCAGGTATTCAAAGTGAAAGTCGTTTTTATACCTATAGCCACTGCTGAATCAGTCACTCCTGCAAAAGAATACCAAGATGTGTTTGCATTTGACGAGCTGTAGTTCTGAGTTAGGAATGAGTCTCCTTGGTTACTATTCCAATTTACAACTACTAATATCTGACTGGTCACTCCCACACAAAATACGAAGATGTGGTTGCATCTGACAAGCTGTAGTTATGAGTTAGGAATGAGTCTCCTTGGTTACTATTCCAATTTACAACTACTAAAATCTGACTGGTCACTCCCACAAAAAATACGAAGATGTGGTTGCATCTGACGAGCTGTGGTTTTGAGTCAGGGATGAGTCTCTTTGGTTACTATTCCAATTTACAACTAAAATTTGATGCTAGTCCTGAACAAGTGCTATGAGTCTCCTTGGTTACTAGCTTGCTTTTACTCTACCTTGGCCTAAAATTGCCATCTCTCCATCCTGAATGCTGAATTGTTATCAGATAAACACTAGAACATGATGCTAGTCACAAAGAAGTGCTATGGGATGAATGTACAGCCATACCATTGCTTTTTTTCTGCCAATGCACTATGTGAAATAATATACAAAGGAATGAACACCTGGGCAAAGCTATTGTGACAGTCTCCTTGGTTATTAGTCAAAACTGCCCTCCCAATCTGACTACACCTGCCCATCAATTAACTGAAAAGGGGCTAGGGATCTTTACAAAGCCTTGGTCATGAGTAAAGAATGAGTCTCCTTGGTTACTAGCCAGAATTACCCCCCAAATCTGACAGCTTTGCCATAAACTAACTGAAAATTATGAAGAGCCTCCTTGGTCATGAGTAAGGAATGAGTCTCCTTGGTTACTAGTCAAAATTACCATCAATCTGACTACTACTTGCCATCAGCTTATTGAAAAGGGGTGAGGGATCTTTACGTAGTTCCTGTATGGAATACTAGCCTTAGTTAGGGAATGAGTCTCCCTGGTTACTAGTCAAAATTACCATTCCTATCTGCCTACACTTAGCCAAAAAGTAACTGAAATTAGGCTAAGGATCAATACGTAGGGCCTTGGTTGTGTCTCCTTGGTTACTAGTCAAAATTACCCTCCCAATCTGACTACACTTGTCCATAAAGTAACTGAAAGCAGGCTAGGGATCATTACACAGGGCCTTGGTCATGAGTCTCCTTGGTTACTAGTCAAAATTATCTTTCCAATCTAGCTACACCTGGCCAACCACTGACTGAAAAGGAGTTAGAGATCTCTGAATAGTTGCTGCATGGAATTTGAGCCTTGGTTAGGGAATGAGTCTCCTTGGTTACTAGTCAAAATATGCATCAAAAGCATCAATCTGACTACACCTGGCATTAACTGAAAAGGAGTTAGGAGTTATCTTTGGAAAGTTGTCGCATGAAATTTGAGTCTTAGGGAATAAGTCTCCTTGGTTACTAGTCAAAATTACCTTTCCAATCTGACAACACTTGGCCAAGAAGTAACTGAATAAAAGGGTCAAATACAGTATATAAAGAGCATTGGTCATGAGTCTCCTTGGTTAATAGTCAAAATTACTTTTCCAATCTCTACACTTGGCCATAAATTAACTGAAAAAAAGGCATAAGGATCTTTACATTATTCTAGCGTGGAATTTTAGCCTTAGTTAAAGAATGAGTCTCCTTGGTTACTAGCCCAAATTACCATCTCAATCTGACTACACAGCCATAAAGTAACTAAAAGGGAGTTAGGAATCTTTACATAGTCTTTGCATGGAATTTTATGAACCTTAGTTATGGAATGATTTAATCTGACTACACCTGGCCAAAAAGTAATTGAAATGGGGTTAGGGATCTTTAAGAACAGCCTTGGTCATGAGTCTCCTTGGTTACTAGTCAAACTTACCTTTCCAATATGCCTACACTTGGCCATAAAGTAACTGAAAAGGGGTTAGGGATCTTTACGAACAGCCTTGGTCATGAGTCTCCTTGGTTACTAGTCAAAATTACCCTCCCAATCTGACTACACCTGGCCATTAACAGAAAAGGGGTTAGAGATTTTACAGAGAGCCCTGGTCATGAGTATGGAATAAGTCTCCTTGGTTGCTAGTCAAAATCACCCTCCCAGTCAGGCTACACTTGGCCATAAACTGTGAAGGCTGGGAATGTCACTAAAAACTCAAATTATTTTTATAAATTAGCTGGGAAAGTTATATACCTAACCCCTCCAGGCAGCATGCATAAAATAATAATAATAATAACAATAATAATAAAATTGAGAAGGTTCTGGCATATTCACCTAGTAAGTATCCAATTAAATGTCCCCCAAAGATGGTTGTGGTTGTGGTAGTTGTGGTAGGGGGTAGTTGTGGTTGTGGTAGTTGTGGTAGCAGTCTCTCTACAGCTACATGGCCAATTACTGAACCCTCCAGATCTTTTTTTCTCTTCATTATCAGGCTGCCTTCTCCCCAACTCACACTCCTGAAAAAGAATATTCCTTTTAAGCCATCACAAGAAAATCACAAAAAATATCAAAATATCCATACACAAACAAAACCACAATTCCACACACACAGATACCCCAAACGCCACATAGTAACCCCTAAATCTACACACACACACACAAAATCTCCACATACACCCCCAATCTACACACACACCCAAATCCACATACATACACAATCCAAACTCCACACATACACCCCAATCTACACACACACCCAAAATCTACACACATACACACCCAAAAAACTACACATACACACCCCAAGCTCCACATACATACACCCCACCCCAGAGTTCACACCCAGCTCTGTCATGATACTTTCTTAGCCTTTCAATCATGAGTATGCTTTAGAAACACTCAGGCCTGTTTACAATACACATTAAAATCAATATCATCACCACAGAAGCAATTAATGGAGAGAGAAAGGTAATTACTGGAAAAAGAAAGGAAAAATATCTTACCAAAATTGCAGCCCCTTCCCCTGTGACTGCTGCAGCCTGACTGACTGACCAAAAGCCAGCACATTCCATCCACCCCCACATTCCTTCCCTCCCTCCCTCCCCCCGACTAGTTTCCTCCCCCCCTCCTCCCTCCCTTCACAGCCCTTCTTTCCTCCACCTCTCTCTCTCCTTCCTTCCTTCCTTCCTTCCTTCCCCTCCTTGTCTTCCTTTTTCCTTGCACTTCTTCCTCCTCCCTGAAAAGCACTCTTCCTCCAATTCTCCTCCCTCCTGACATCCTCCCTTCCCTCCACCCCCACTAGTTTTCCCCTCCCTCTTTCCTCCAACACTCTCTCTCTCTCTCTCTCTCTCTCTCCTTTGTCTTCCCTCTTCCTTCCACCTCTTCCTCCTCCCTGAAAAGCACTCTTTCTCCTGTCCCTCTCCCTCCTTACATCCTCTCTTCCCTCCATCCCCACTAGTTCCCCCCCCATCTTTCCTCTACCTCTCTCTCTCTCCTTCCTTTTTCTTTTTTTCTTTCCTTCCTCTCTCCTCCTTCTCCCTCCATCTCTTGTTAGCTGTCTGCTAGGGCCTCCTGCCCTTGGAGTAGCTGAGGGTACTAACACCTCGTGGCGCACTAAAGGGCCTCCTGCCCTGGACGTGGCTGAGGGTACTGACACCTCGTGGCACACTAAAGGGCCTCCTGCCCTTGGAGTGGCTGAGGGTACTAACACCTCGTGGCGCACTAAAGGGCCTCCTGCCCTGGACGTGGCTGAGGGTACTGACACCTCGTGGCACACTAAAGGGCCTCCTGCCCTTGGAGTGGCTGAGGGTACTAACACCTCGTGGCACACTAAAGGGCCTCCTGCCCTGGACGTGGCTGAGGGTACTGACACCTCGTGGCACACTAAAGGGCCTCCTGCCCTGGACGTGGCTGAGGGTAGTGACACCTCGTGGCGCACTAAAGGGCCTCCTGCCCTTGAGGGGGTAACTATGGCTGTCGCCAAAACGTTACTTGGGACTGAAACCTGTTCAGTCCCACCCCACTGCTGGCGATGGTTGTCCCGCCTGCAAGGTCGTTGCCGATCCTTGTTCACCTGGTGTCGGGGCAGTTGCAGGGAAAAGGGGCGCAGGTCAGTAGTGGATGGGTGACCCTCCCCGTTGTGTCTTCCTGGGGTGGTGGTGTGGCTGTGGCCCGGTGGTGGGGTGGGGGGTGGCGGGGTGGGGGGTCCGGCGGCGGGCATTTTAGTACTATATACAGTTAGATTACATCATGACATGTACAGAGCGAAAGTAACAAATTAGTCTTAGTTTTAATTAAACTAAAGTATACACACACGTCCTCAGTATACGAGCACAGCATACATGGACACTCACACGAGTAGCATCATTTGCGTGTACATGAATGTGTGAGGAAATCTGTATAGTGGTGGGCTGGTCTTCCAAAGGGATGAGAGAGAGAGAGAGAGAGAGAGAGAGAGAGAGAGAGAGAGAGAGAGAGAGAGAGAGAGAGAGAAAGGTTGGCAAGGACGAAGGGAAGAATGACAAGAGCAACTAAGAGACACGTAAGGAATGGGGAATGAGGCGAAGAACAGAAAGGAAGGACTGACGGAAAGAAAAAAAAAAAGATAAAAAAGGATAATACTGGGAAAAGAAAATATAGAGCAGAAAATGAGAAAATGGAGAGGAGGAAGAAAATGTGGAGAGGAGGAAGAAAGCGAAGAAGGAGGGAAGAAATGTAGGAAGTTAAGAAATAACAAATATTTGATGCATGATGATGAGGACAGAGAGGCAAGACGTGAAAGAGATAAGAAGAATCAAAGGAGGCGGGAGGGTGGCTGAACTGAGAAGAAAGGAGAGAGAGAGAGGGAGAGAGAGAGAAATCTTCCATCCATCAGTCTTGACATCCACCTGACCTTTTCTCTTCCTGTTTCTCCTCATCCCTCCACTCATTCTCTTTCCGTCCTTCCCTCTTTCTTTTATTGTCCAATTCAACGTCCTTCCTTCCTTCTTTTATTTTCTAGTTCAGCTTCAGTCTCACTCTCTCTCTCTCTCTCTCTCTCTAGCATCTTTCAGCTCTTTCATTCATCAAACTTTCTTCCTTCCTTCTTCACAGTTGTTTCTATCCCCTTGTACTCTTCGTCATCCTATCCTCTTCCTTCCGCTCACTTCTCCATTCTCTACCCTTTCCCTTGTTCCTCCCACCTGCATCCTTCACCGTGCTCCCTCCAGCCTCCCCAGCCTCCCTTTTTCTATCTTGTACCCCCTCATACTTCTTTTGCTCCTTCCTCCCCTACCTCCATTTCCTTCCCTACTTTTTTGTTTTTCTTTCCCCTCTCACTTCCTCCTCTTCACAATTTCTGGTCACCTTCTCTCCATCATTTTAATCCCTTCTTTCTTCCTCTAACCCATTCTGCAATTTCTGTTCGCCCTATTTATTTCCTCCTTCCCTTCTCTTCCACTGTGTCCTTCCTCAGCCATTCTCCTTCCCTCCCTTCAACCACTCTCCCTCCTTTTCTCAACTGTCTCTCTCTGTTCCCTGTGTTCTGCCTTCCTCATCTCCATTCCATTACTATCAACAGCCATCCAGTGAACCTCTACTTTTCTCTCCCGTTTGTCTATTCCTTCTCAACCATCCCATTCCGATTCCCCTTTCATGCACTTTTTCGTCTTTTGTCTCAACTTTCTCGTACCTTTTCTGTGTATTTCCTCCTGCTCACCTGTCACTTTTCATCTCCCATACCTCTACCCTCTTCACGTCCCTCCCCCTCCGCCTTCCTAACCAATCCCCTTAGACTCAACCCCTTCCTTCTCTAGTCTTTTTCCAGCCATCTCTTTCATTTCTTCCAACTTTCCTTTTCTTTTTATCACGTTCCTTTCCCCCCTGTCCTTCTAATCATCTACATCCTTCTCTTCTCCTCTCTTTCCCATCCCTTCTTAGCTGTCCAGTTTCTTTCTCCAATCTCTTCCTGCTTTTTTCCAACCTCAGCACCCCCCCCTCCTCCGTGACTCCATCCAGCCAGCCTCCTCTCCCCTCCCCCTGCTCATTTGCATTCTTCTTCTCTCACTTTTCTCTCCCACTTTTCTCACCTTCCCCCCTCCTTTTCACTTCACCCATCATCATCCCTTCTAATGTCACTCTTGCACACCCACCATCCCGCTCCCCCCTCCTCCTTTTCCTTCTTCAATCCCTTCTTCCCTTTCCCTCTCCTTCCCCACCAACTATCCCCCCTCTCCCCCTCCCCTCTCTTCAGTAAGGGCAGACAAACCACAATGTTTCTGACAATTTTTATTTTGTACGGTGAGTGTCTAGATAAAGGGAGGTAAGGCGCCAAGGGTTGGAGAATAAATAATCAGTAATGATGTTAATAGTTATGGCAACTGAAATACTGATAATTACAATAAAATAATAATAATAATAATAATAATAATTATAACAATAATAATACCAACACATAGAAACGACCAGTGTACTGTTATATAAAAGTATTATACAATGATTACAAATAAATAACCTCAGGGGTATTTCTGCACTGTGCTATTCGAGAACACACGCCCATGAGGTAAACAAGGAAGGAAATTAAAGCGTCACATCACTGGGAACGTTAACCAAATGAACATAAAAACCAAATATTGTAAACAGTAACGAATGCATGAGATGAACAGCATTAAACCCGGGAAAAGGTAAAGATAAGGAAACAAGACGCATAATAATAACTTGAGGGGCACTCGTTGGAGCACATCTTTCCATCATGGGCAACGTAATTTCCAAACGACTCTTCGTAACGGGTTAGGTTTACTCATCATTGATTAGGGTTTCACAAAAAATGTTTTCCGGATCCAGAAACTGTAATACGATCCAGATCGGTTCCAAAAGTTAATCGCTTGTTCCCTTGAACGTGGGTTATCTATCCACCAAATTTAGGCCAAATATGTCTTTTTAGTTTTTGAGCAATCCAGCTAACAAACAAACAAACAAACATGGGTGAAAACACACTCTCCTTGTCGGAGAATAATAATAATAATAATAATAATAATAATAATAATAATAATAATAATAATAATAATGTGGGATAGGAAATTATCTCACTCATGATTCACTCCAACTGGTTTAACTACAAAAAAATCACCGGAATTTGTATATTAAAAGTGTGTGTGTGTGTGTGTGTGTGTGTGTGTGTGTGTGTGTGTGTGTGTGTGATGGAAAAAATGACAAAATAGGGAGTGGGGGCACAACGAGTCCAAATAACATACCAGGATCCAGTACCGAGCCTTGCATCAGCCCCCATTCCCTTCTTTCTCATCAGCCGCCTGCCACTGGTCTGCTCATCTCTCCCATACACTTCTTTTAACCTACTGTGTTTTTTATACGCCACTTTAATAACCATCTCTGACATCACTTTGGCTTTGTCGAAATGTTCAAAGGGATTAGTTTGGGTAATGTTATTGTGTGGGGGTTTCATACTGTAAACGGGCAGGTGTTTTATATTTAATCTTTCCAGCACGATTGTCTTTTTCATCATATTCTATCTCCGCCAATACAATTTTATTCAGCTTAAGGAAGACTATTCGTAATGAAGCTGCTCCTGACTTTATCTAACTTCCAGTTCGTAAAATATCCCCAGACTGAAAGACTTTGCCTCAAGACTCAAATGAAACAGACCTCCAGGGTCTGAAAGTGTGGCTAAATTATTAGATTAGGACTGGTTAGCGATGGTTAAGCTGGTTGGGTTTATCTGGAATCACTGGTTAGGTTAGTTTAGCCTGGGATCGGTTGTGAATCGTGAACCAGGTAAACAGTTGATCAGACTGAATCTGAACTGGTTAGGTTATGATATGTTACACAAATTTCTCTCACAGGGTTAGGCTGGGACCAAATTTGGCTGTGTGAAGCTAGGTGAGTCATTAACGGTGACTTGACAGATGTTCTAAGACTATTCTCACAGATGACCTGAAGATGAGTAAGGTTGAGAGAAGGCATGACCAATAGTAAGTCGGCTAACGAACTGTAAGTACGAGTATTCATTTCTACTAAAATCTGTTGGTAACGCATTCTTAAGTAGAGCAACCTTACGATATACATAGAGTTAATATTTTTTACATGTATATACAATATTTCATGAGGTTATGGCAAACAGTGTCATTTAACATCAAAACAGTTGGACTACAGGGGGAACATGATGCCCCAGAGAAGTGTTATATATGTAATTGCTGGAGGTTGTGTAGCGCTATGTCCTTACTCCAATATGGCCGTTTTGAACTTGCTAAAGGCGTGTCTGATTCAGAGTTTTATTAATGACAGGTTATTGTACGTTTAAAAAGCAAACAGAAAAAAGACGAGAATTCCGAAAGGGAACTGAATGGGATTTCAAATGGAAACCAAGAACAGGCACTTATACGGTGATTATCTCAACATGGAACTGTTATGGGGGAAATGTAAATCCAAAACAAGAAGCATTCCCACTGCCAGGACGTATGAAATAGTATGAAGAATTAATGTCAGGGAATAACTCATGCAATCTGTATCTTCTGTGGATACAACTGTCTATCCTTCAGGAAGAAAAGGGAACTTCAATCCAAATAATACAGGGCTCACACAACCCTTTACCTCCTGACGTAGGTGAACATGGAAGGTTAAAATTTAATGTGAGTACAGTTTATCATTTGGCCAGGTTTTGATGTGAGGACAGATTCGCTATACAACCTTTCGCTGTTATCACCCGAGTCACACCTACACAACGTATCACAGAGCAAAAATAGGCCAAAATTACACTAGATGCGATGCTTTTTCAAACCTTTTACGATACAAGATACATCATAAAAAACTGCGCCTCTAACAAAAGAAGGGCTCGGATTGGCCCGCGAACCAGCCAATGCTAGGCTGATTCATTTACTGAACAAATCAATTACCATTCGACTCTAACAATTTTATTCCAAGTTAACAAATAGTTAAGTTGATCAATATCGCCTTCCTATTAGTTACCAAGATCAGCATTCAAAAGATCTGTTCATTTAGTGTAGGCTATCAAAACCATTTTCAAAGCCTAATACTCTTTTTTTTCTTTTTCATTTCGACCAGAAAAACAAATCAAGCCTTGCTCACATTTCTCAGTTATATCACACACCACTCAGTAACTTGCAACAAGTTTAATGACTAGTATAATTTGTTTCTAAGGAATAAATTAGGTTCCTGCATATATATTTTTTGAGTATTATGTACATTCAGAACTGAGACACATTCAGTACATGGTAACCGCCTCAGTCAAGTTGTGGACGTAAGGCAGGACATGGTGGCAAGGATCTCTTACTGACTGATCTACCACTTGACTGAAGGACATCAATCGACTAACTGTTATACCCGCCGACCAATTGTTTCCTCCACCCACTGACTAACTTACTAAACGAGTTGAGTTAGCCGACAAAATAACTACCCGTTCAGTTGACTGAGTGGTAGTCTGACTGATCTACCACTTAACTAAGTACCTAACTACCCGACTCACTAAATGACTAACCGATGACCAGTTGACTGACTGACTGACTAATCAAATCACTTGCCTGAGTGACTGCCAACCTAGCTGCCTCAAGGAATGACCAACTGACCGATCAACCACAAGACCAACTGATGGAGTAGCTAACTGGCCAAGTGACTGACCGACCAACCAACTGACTGAATGAATTAGTAAGCACATGTCTGAATAACAAAAACTGATAACTGATGAAAAATACTCTGGCGGCACAACGGCAAAGGTTTACCAAGGAAACTGTGGGGCTGGCTGACCCACAACTGAATGGATGATCAACTGGTTGATAAAGTATTCAACTGATTGGCTGACTGACTCATAAATCAGAGCAGCACAACTGACTAGTTAGCTGACTAGATCACCAACCGTCTAGGAAGTGGGAGACCATCAAATATCTATTGACCGGTATATTGCAAGTCTGCGACTGAATCCAGTGACTGATGACTTAAATGACTGATGAAAAGCCTAGTTTGACGACTGAAGAGGACAGCTCAACTTGTCAACTGACATACTGCCAAAACCGCTGCAGCTGAGCTTCCTAAAGATATTTTGTCACTCTCCAATCTCGCCCTCCCTCCCGTCGTCTTCCTGCCTCGCCATTTCCCTCCCCCTCCTCTCTCTCTCTCCTGTCTATACTCTCTTCCAAGTCCTGGTTTCCTTTTATTCGCCATCTTTTCTCTCGCTCTTTTTCCTATCCTCCACTTCTTTCCAGTCTGTACATTTTCTCCTTTCACTTTGTTGCCCCCTCGCTCCACCCGGACTAATCCCTCCTTTGTTTCTCATGTTCCTCCATGTCATCCACGCCACTCATCGTCCAGTTATTTTCTTTATTTCTTCATTTCTACTTTTCCGTTATCACTCATCTTATTCCATCTTCTCTCTTGCCTCAGCTCACTTCTCCTTCCTCAGTGTCTTCCCTTATCCTCCCATCTCCCGACAATGGCTAAAGTTTTTTCATTAAATTGATACTCGTCCTAAAAGAATTCCAACTCCACTGCCTGCCACAGCATTTTGTTATATCCTTCGTATCTAAATTAATAAAGTTCCGCGCCTTTTTTTTTTTCTGCATTATATATTTTCTGTGGCAATTAATCAGAGAGAATGTAGAATTGACTCATTAGGAGGGGACACTAATGTAAGTAATTAAGAGCTTCAATCAATATGATATTCAGATATGGGAAAGGGGGAGGGGAGGATAGTGTGGGGAAAAGGTGAAGGGTGAGGAGAGGGAGAGAGAGAGAGAGAGAGAGAGAGAGAGAGAGAGAGAAATATTCCCTTTCCTTGACTTAACAACCAACAACTTCCCTCCTGCTACAACACGACCACCATCAGCATAACACCGACTACCAGGATCGGCAAGCCATGTACTCTTTCTCCTACCATTATATAAAACATCTATATAAACATTAACAAAAACTACACATATATTCTTGCATAAACTGTTAAATCTTGCGCCAAAACCTTATTCAGCCGACCATCAATTAACCATCTTTTTTTTTTAACCCCCTCCCCCCACGTCACCACAATTCTAGCACCACAATTGCCACCATTACTACCATCAGCCACAGCTACCACCATCAATCACATCTACCGCTGTTAACCACAAGTACCATTAACTGTAACTATCAGCACCAACCAAACTTGCCATTGATTATAATTATGTACCAATGTCAAGCACAATCCCAATATCTATATCAGTCAACCCATCAGCTACCACCATCAACCACAACTACCTATACTCTCATCCACGATACCACCATCTTCATCCACAACCACCAACTAACTACCAACTAACTACCACAACTACCACCCTCATCTACCACTATCGTCAACTAGTAACCACAACTACCACCGTCGTTAGATAGCAACCACAACTACCACCATCGTCAACTAGCAACCCAACCACAACTACCACCATCGTCAACTAGCAACCACAGCCACCACTACCCTCTGCCACAACCTCCCACCACGTCGCTAGTCATGGATGGAGCCTCATGTCTGCGGGTTCACGTGAATCTTGGAGGGGCGGCGGTGCGTGTGGATCATGTAACTTCTGATACACCCGTTCGTCATCTAAGCTCTCCTTGCACCACTATCAGCAACTCCCACAATATTTCTCTCAGCCACACCTGCTACCACCATCTTCACCCACAATTACCACCATCCTCAGACAGCTTCAGCTAAAACTACCGCCATCAACAAAAACTGCCATAAACAACTTCCACTAATATCACCATCATCCACATCTGCTGTCATCAACTGCAATCCAGTACCATAGCCACCATAACCTCATTCAGCCTCAGCTACCAATAGGCTATCCTCAAACAAACTCAACCACAATTACCAGCATCAACAACAACTATTAGCAACAAATACCATCGTCAAGTATAACCAGCATCACCATAACAAACATCAGTCGTCCTCAACTTATCACAATTTCTATCATTTTAACCAGCCTTAATTGCCTTCAACTACCATCAACTCAAACAGTCTCGCCCACAAATACTATCAACAGCTCCCACATATTACCACCGTCAACCACAGCAACCACAACTTCAACCATTCTCATCTACACCGCCATCATGACCCACAACTACCAGCTCCCCCCCCAGTGGCGCTAGTCCGAGGTGGAGTATCATCTGGGCCGCTTCTTGTGCGTCTTGGAGAGTCGACGCTGTTTGTGGATCATGTCGTACAGGTGCTCCAGGGCGTCGTCTAGGCCCTCCCCGGTGATGGCACAGGCGGGCTGGGGGTGCAGAGAAATGTGGTGAGTGGGGATGCGTGGGAGGGCGCCGGAATTGTGTGGGATGGGGTGTTGGAGGGGTGCGTGAGAGATGTGGGTGTGTAGGAATAGGGTGAATGTATAAGGATGAGGTTAGTGTGGAGACGATGTGACTGTGGGAAGGGGTAGGCTGGGAAGGGGTAGGGGTGAGAGGGACAAGCTATGATTGTGTAAATAAGTATCGTAGATACTTCCACACTGCCATTTTCCTGATCTTTCACTGCGTTCCACTCATCTTTCAATTTCTACTGATACTCTATCATTTTCTCTCTTTTATCCAACTCACTCACTTTCAAAACCTCCCTGCCACACCTAACTCTCCTAGCTCTCACCCATCTCTTACCTACCCTTAACTCCCCCTCCACCAAGTAGTGGTCAGACATACCTCCACCCTTCCCTCTCAGAACTCTCACATCCAACAATCTTCCTATTATATTCCTGGACACAACCACATAGTCCATCAATGCTCTATCAACAACCCTTCCACCCTCCTGTCTCACCCATGTATACTTATAAATATCTTTCTTCTCAAACAGAGTATTTCCAATCACCATCTCTTGCTCAAAGCACATCCCTATCATTCGTTCCCCATTTTCATTTCTTCCAGGCACAATATGCATACCAACTACACCTTCAACTGCTACATTTCCCACTCTAGCATTCAGATCTCCCATCATTACCACATTCACATTCGCTCCAAAACTCCGCAGACACTCATCAACATCATTCCAGATGACTCCCTCTCTTCTTCATCCCTTTCACTACCAGGCCCATATGCACTCATAAACACCCACAACTCACATTCATATTTCGCTTTCACCTACATCAGTCACGATGACACCTCCTTTCATTCAATCACACACTGCTGGAAAAAAAATATAACAGTTGTACTTGTCTCTTTCTAGATGGCTGTAGTGGGGAGACCGCTACATGAGAGGGAGCTGAAACGTGATAGGGAAGAGAGAAGCGTGAGAAGAGAGGGGCGTGGGAGGAATGGGGTGTGGGAGGGAAAAGGGGTGTGTGTGGGAGGAACGAAGTGATGTTGGAGGGAGAAGGGGGGAGTTGTGGGAGGAACGAAGTGATGTGGAAGGGAGAAGGAGGGGGTGAAGGAAGAGAAGTGATAAAGAAAAGATAATCACACACAGAGTGAGAAGGGTGATTTTTCCTTGACGTGGGAAGGATTCTGGTGGGTGTGGAGGGAGATGGGTTAATGGAAGGATGTGAGGAGGGGAAGTACTGAGTAAAACCAGGGGCAGGGGATGTGCTAGGCATCAGAGGAGTGGGTGAAGTACTTTGTGTAAAAGGGAGTAGAGAAAGTATTATTTGTAGGAGGGAGTAAGGAGAAATACGTTTGTACGAAAGAGTAAAAAGTACATTATATAAGAGGAAGTAGAGAGGTGAACAGTAAGAGGGAGTCGGAGGAAGTACTTTGTATAGGAGAGAGTATGAGTAACATTTTCTGTCAGAGGGAGTGAGGTACGTAGGAGGTACTAGGGAGTAATATCTTACGGAAGAGGGAATAGGGGAGCGGTACTGGTCGTAGGAGCTGAAAGAGGGAATTACAGAAAGAAGGGAGAGCAAACTACAACTTACTTATAAGCTTGATAGTGTGATGATGCAGGACAGAGTAGGAGGCAGGCAGGCGGGGTGGAAGAAGAGAGAGTGTCATGTTTAGTAATTCAGTCGTTGAGTAATTTTTTCCGTGATATCGCATATCGGGTGGGGGCGGATAGAGAGCTGGGTTCGTTCGTTCGAGTGAGAGGTGCAGGGGTGGCTGAATGCAAGAGGAGATATTTAACTGGGACTGAGCAGAAAAACAAGATCGGGGATCGATGATAACGCAGTGGATTAAATAGTTGTCTGTAATTTCTGATTTCTGGTCACACGCCTGAATATTATATCCATCTCATGTTAACTCGATGCAGCAGAAGTAACAAAGAACTTTGTATTTTACATAGATTCACCTCGCAGTCTAGGTGTTAAGATGCATCCGTGCACCAGTAGGTTTTAAGGAGAGGAAGGGTAAGTGAAAATAAGTGTGAGAGGGGGGAAATGAAGTATGAGAAGGGGAAGGGGTGCGGGTGGAAGGAAGAAGTGGGTGTGGGAATAGAGAGGTACTGGAAGGGGCAGTTGGGTGGGATAGGAGGAAGTAAATGCGGAAGACATAAAAATCAGTATGAGCGAGTCAGTAGGAGGAAGAAGGATGGAAAAGAGAAGGAGTGTAATGTTTGGGAGTTTGGTCGTAAATTCTTATATCCGTGATAGCGACTTGTCGGCTGAGATGAACAGAGTTGGGGTGAGAGGTCAGGAAGTCTGGGAGGGAGAGGAGGATGTGGGATGAAAAATAGGTGTGTGGGGAAGAGAGGGAGAGAGGAAATTAGGGAGGGAGAATGAGAAGAGGGAGGTGGGAGGGAGTACGCAGTGTATAAGAGGGAGAGAGAAGAGAGGGAGAAGAAAAGTGTCCGAGGGGGAAGGAGGCGTGGGAAAGTGATATAAGAAACTGGAGGGAGAAGTGATGTCAGCCAGGGAGAAGAGGGAGGAGTGAGAGCAAGAAGAGGAAGATGTGGGAGGGAGAGGAGGGTGGTGTGGATGCAAGCAGACGAAGTGTTGAAGGAAGAACAATGAGGAAGACGAAACAAGTAGGAGAGAGGAAAAGAGAAGTCTGTAATGAATCAGGGGTTGGTCGTTAATCCTTTTTTCCGCACTGAAAAGGCCGGCTGTAATTGGGAAGGCAGTGGGTAAATAAGGCGCATGGGAGGGAGCAGGAGTATATGGGAGGCAGGAGACGTGCGTGAGAGGAAATACGACGGTGTCGGAGGAATCAGAAGTGTGTGGCAGGAAGTAGAGGAGTGTGGGAGAAATTATGGGTATGTGGAAGGAAGTAGGGGTATGTGAGGTGAGTCGGGGTGCATGGGAGGAGGTAAAGATGTGTAGAAGGGGGCAGGGGAGGGAGTGGGAGGGGACAAGGGAAGGTGTGGGGGGGAGCAGGGGGGTGTAGTAGGGAGTAAGAGATTGTGGGTGGTAATATTTTGGGGAGTAAGGAGGAGGGATAGGAGTAGAAGCGATAGAAACAATATGATAATGGCGAAATAGCTGCAACCTGTGATTAGCTCAGTTCTAAGATTTTTCTCTGGCAATTGCAATGATGCCTGGTGAGGGTGTGTGAGTGATGGTGAGGGTGTGTGAGTGATGGTGAGGGTGTGTGAGTGATGGTGAGGGTGTGTGAGTGATGGTGAGGGTGTGTGAGTGATGGTGAGGGTCTGTGAGTGATGGTTAGGGTGTGTAAGTGATGGTTAGGGTGTGTGAGCGATGGTGAGGGTGTGTGAGTGATGGTGAGGGTGTGTGAGTGATGGTGAGGGTGTGTGAGTGATGGTGAGGGTGTGTGAGTGATGGTGAGGGTGTGTGAGTGATGGTGAGGGTGTGTGAGTGATGGTGAGGGTGTGTGAGTGATGGTGAGGGTGTGTGAGTGATGGTGAGGGTGTGTTAGTGATGGTGAAGGGATAAGTAATGGTGAGGAGTGAGTGATAGTGTGAGGGAGGGTGAGTGGCGGTTACGGAATGATGGCGAAGAAATGTGTGTGTGTGTGTGTGTGTGTGTGTGTGTGTGTGTGTGTGTGTGTGTGTGTGTGTGTGTGTGTGTGAGAGAGAGAGAGAGAGAGAGAGAGAGAGAGAGAGAGAGAGACAGAGAACAATACGTGGGATTTAAAACAAACTGTCCAGATCTGCAGTCAGTCTTTCATACACACGCAGTCACAATCATGTATGCAACACACACACACACACACACACACACACACACACACACACACACACACACACACACACACACACACATGGCTGGTATATGAATGCAGAGACACGCCGGCAATCACAAGCATGCAAACAATTAATTACATTCCTGCAATCATGTACATTCACTCTCAGCAACTCACTTGTCACCACCACCATGCATGCAGTTCGACACACACACACACACACACACACACTCTCTCTCTCTCTCTCTCTCTCTCTCTCTCTCTCTCTCAAGGTCGTATTCTATGTGGGTTTGGAGATTCCGTAGCACATCGTCCTTCGTCATTTATTGTGCTCATAACACCTATTCACCCTCTAGTATACTACTGGCAAATAGTGTCAATATTAAAACAATACATACAAGAAGGAGCACTGAAGAGAGTGCAGCAATGAAGCCCACCATCAGATTTAAAGGCTGATGATTTGACTTGGCTCTGTGATCTTGACCATCGACATATTACCCTCAAAATCGAATAGCTTAATTCTTGCCGAGGCCTGAACTTTTCCACCAACTTTGGTTCAAACCAGATCAAAACTGTCTGAGATGACTTTGGCCAGTGACCTTGACCTTTGAGTGATTAGTCTCAGTAGCGAATCTTCAACCATGTTTCAGCCTGAACCCTTCCACAAAGTTTAGTTTGAATCGGAAAAAAAAAAGTTTGAAACGTAACCTTGACCTCTGACCTGTTTTTCCCCAAAACAGTAAGTCAACCTCTTGGGAGATTCTCATCCAATTAGTTTGATCCAAATTAGATTTAGTAACCGCTACAGTTATTTCATTCACGCTGACACACGAGTCAACTTTTACTTTGCCCTGTCACCTTGACCTTTGACAGGTTGTTCTCAAAACTGAATCACCTCGTTTTTGCTTGACTCATAACCCTTCCACTGGTTTGGATAAAGTCATATCAAAACTGAGCTGACCTTGATCTGTGACTAACATCAAAATCGAATCATTCATTCTTGCCTTACCCTCATCCCTTACACAAAGTTTGGTCTGAATAGGATACTAACTGGTTAGGCTGACCATGCCCTTTGACCTTGACTTTTTACTTACTGCTCTCAAGAACGATAGGCTTACCCTTTGGCTGACTCTCAGTGATTCCTCCAAGCATGGTTAAAATCGGATAAAAACTGTTATTTTGTTCACACACACACACACACACACACACACACACACACTTAGGTAACAAGAATCTACTGTAAGCTTGCAAAAGGATCTTGACACCAAAAATACATACCTCTAAACGCATAATATGCTCGCATTATGTAATCATGGGATTGAAACACAACCCCCATCACACACACACACACACACACACACACACACACACACACACACACACACACACACCATTACTCTCTTCCTGCGGCCAGAAGTTGTTTATATCTAGGCCAGCTCCGTCACCATGGCAACCAGGCCACCACGCACCCGCTTCCTGGATCCACCGCAACATTAACCACTTCGCCGCACTCCACCTAATATTTAATTCCATAACTGCTGTCCTCACTCTATTTAATTCGGGTTAGGGAAGATTTTTAACTAGGGAGGGTTAAATATAGCCTTCTTTAATCCTGGCACTACAAAGGGTCTTCACATTCTTGTTGTCTCCGCGTATTCTGTTTAGGGCAGACTTCTTTAAATCCCCACTAAAAGACCTGCACCAAACTGAATAAAACTGTCTGTAGTTAGCAAGAATATATCGACAAAATACGTCACCTGATTTTAAGATTTAATTCCCTACCATTTCTTTTCTCACCACTTCGCTTGCCTTTCTTCCTCCCTACACGTCTTATTACACTTACGCACATTGAAATAAACCACCAAATTCTTTACAAATATGATGGTGAAGCGAAAAAAGGAATATTGAAGACTTATAAAGACATATGAAAATGTGAGGATAAATTCTTCTGTTCAGGCAATTCGCGGTGCATAAAGAATTAGAGAAAAAAGACAATATGGCTTTAGTTCACAGTTAATTGCATGCCTTTGTTGTAGCTTAAAATATGCTGATATTATCCTAAGCTTGAATATTTGCACAACAGCAAAAATGATAAACTAAAATATATCGCTGCACATGTTTCAAAGCAATGCAATAGCTGACATGGATGGTGGATAACGTGGCAAAGCTTCACAAACTTCTGCATGTTCGGTGAAATTTATACAATTTTTGACGAAACGAATGTTTCATAGAGGCATATTCAGTCACTTGCACGAGCCCGCGGCACACACACACACACAGGTACACACAACAACAACAACAACAAGTGAAGCAACCCGACTCATGCAAAATGCTCGATGATTTTACCCCACGATGGCAGAATTACTTTCATGTGACCGCCATTTATTTCTGACATGTAACATTCCCTAGACATCATTATTATCATATACACATTCAGATAATAATACATTAATAATCTTGGGTCATCACGATGTATATTGGTCTTCTGGGATACCCTAAGACCCCTCCTGCGCGAAAACTCTTTGATCGTGTGTACATTCATACACACATGAACAAATAAATATTATACTGTATATGCAAACTTCACAGGGACAACTACACAGGTACAATTTAAGCACCACATGAACACATACTGTATACATAACTATACAGGCATACACAGACACGCACACAGATAGACAGTCTTTTAAATATGGTTTCGTGTACACACCCTTCCAATCGGTCACACAATTATATACCGTATGTACTGTAGTGTACACATTTCCGATATAACATATTCTAAAACAGGCTGCTACCCACATTAGCGCGCGCGCACACACACACACACACACGCACACTCACACACACACACACACACACGCACACTCACACACACACACACACACACACACACACACACACACACACACACACACACACACACACACACACACAAAATTACTATTACACGCAAATTCACATTCACATCGCCACGCACTTTAATAAACATAAGTAGTATGGCATAAAAGCTTCTCTCTCTCTCTCTCTCTCTTTCTCTCTCTCTCTCTCTCTCTCTCTCTCTCTCTCTCTCGGCTTATGAGTGGCTATTTATAGCGCTGTGTATGTGCACGGGTGAGAAAGAGAGAGGGAATGAAAGAGGATAAGTGAGTGAAGGTGAAAGTGTGAGTAATGATGAAAGAGTGATGGTGAGAAAGAAGTGGTGAGAGAGTGAATGATGGAGGGTGATGATGAGAAACGACGTGAGGATGAGGGAGTGATTGATGGTGAGGCAGTGAGTAATGATGAAGGAGAGTGGGTGATGCTGAGGGAGAAAGAGTAATGTTGAGGGACTGTGAGTAATGGTGGGGGAGAGATGTGATGAGAAAGAAAATGACAACATCAACAGTTTGCTATTGCATGATGATGAGGCAGAACGAGTGACGAGGCGATGGCAGTGAAGGAATGTGAGTGAAGTGAAGTGAGTGATGGCGATGGAGCAGATGACGCTGCCACCACTGCCCCACCATCAACAGTTTACCAAGACCGAGGTGACTCAGAGCTGACACGTCCTGTGATGTCATGCAGCTGATATTACCCCATCTGCCTTGCCCTGTTCTATTCTGCCCTGTCCTGTCTTACTCTACCCTGCCCTGCGCTCTCATACTACTGTCTGCCTTGCCCTTCCCTATCGTACCCTGTCCTGTCCCGAGCTCTCATACTCTTACCTGTCCTGTCCTGTCCTACATCATCCTATCCTTACTGCCTCAGTCAAACCCAGTATCACCCTGCTCTGTCTTTTCCTACAGCTTCCTATCTTCTGGCCAGCTCTATTCTACCATATCCCGTCTCAGTCAACCCACCTTGCTCTGTCCTCTCATACATCAGTCTTTCCTAAACTGCCCTGTTCCATCCACACTGGTCTGCTTCACCTTATATTGCCATTTACCATCTTATCTCACCTACCCTTTCTTGCCCTGCCCTACCTAAACCTATCAGCTTAGTCTTATCCTAACATACCCAACCTTATCCTGCCCTGCCCTTTATCATCCTGACCTGCCCTTCCCTGCCCTCCTTACCCTGCCATACCCTACCTTCCTTATCCTGCCCTGCCCTGCCTTCCTTACCCTGCCCTGCCTTACCTTCCTTACCTTGTCCTTCCCTACATTCCTAACCCTGTCCTGTCCCATCCTGCCATCCTTACCCTGACCTGCCTTCCTCTATCCTACTTGTCGTACCCTACCCTAACTTACCCTCCCCTGCACTGCCCTGCTCTCCCTTGCCAAGCTACTTTCTTTTTCACCCTGCCCATTTCGCCCCTGCCCTGCCCACCCACCTGTATGTGCCAGAGGTGTGTGGTGCCCAATTCAGCGATGCCCAGTAGTCGCTCGATCTCCAGGGGGTCCCGCGCCCCCGGTAGGTCCTGCTTGTTGGCCAGCACTAGGATGGGTACCTGGGGAGTGGGGGGCACATTAATGGGGACAGAACGGGGATGGACGAGAGAGAGAGAGAGAGAGAGAGAGAGAGAGAGAGAGAGAATGAGAATGGGGGGGGGAAGTGACCGAAGGGGGAGAAGAAGGAAGAGTGAGAGGAGAGGAAGGGATGCGAAGGAAGAGAGAGGTATAACTGAGGGAGACAAACGGAAGGGAGGAAGTGAGAGTAAAGAAAGGAGAGGAAGGACAATAGCAGCAAGGCCGAGAAGGAAATGAAAGGAGTAGGGGAGAGGGAGGTAGGGAAACGAGTTGGGGGGGGGAGTGAAGGATGAAGGAGAAATAGCTGGAACGTGGGCTGAAGTGCATAACACGAGGAAGAGCGGAGTGGAAGAGTGGTAAAGAGGAAGATTATGATTGCAGTCTTTCTTTACATTACATTAACCTCCTCATTATGATGACGCTATCATTTTTTTTCATTTAACTCTTTGTCTCCAGGTTTTCTTTATTTAGTTTTGGGAACACCTGCAGAATTAGAGAGATTAGGTGTAACTTTTATTAATCCCTCCACTATTACAGATCCTTCAGTCTGGTGGTGAATTGAAAAAAAAAAATCGTGGTGAGAGAGTTAAAGAATTCTTGCTATCATAATGCGCACCATGAATCAAAACACTGCAGGTAGCCACTTGAATTTACATATGTGTAAAATTTTACTTATGCATTTGACTTCTGTGAGAACTCGCGGCCTAATTTCCAAGATTTGTTTTAAGGCAAAATACTCTCCTCTTCCTCAGACTCCCCTCTTCCTCAAACGCTCCTGTTGCCCAACGAAGCTTACGTTACGAACTGCTGTTTTCGCTGACTATCTTCCTTCCTCAGTCGCAGTAATCAGATTTTTAAGCCTTGCTTTCGCCTCTTTTCTCCCTTAATCGATATATCCTCGCTCGCTTTCAACAAAATGAGTTTGTCGTCGTGAGAGAAAATAATCTTCCTTCTTTTGGCGTCGTTATCAAAGTTTTATACATTACTTTTGCCTCGTTTTTCCCCTCTCTAATCGATATTACCTTGCTCGCTTTCAACGGTGCGACTTTGTCCTCTTTAAGTAAGATTTATAACCTCATTTGAAGAAAATAAGTATAAACCATCAGCTCTAGAGGGAAACAATGCAGTTCGTCCAACTCAATTTTTCGGATATTTTCGTTCTCTTGAAGCTTCTTCCTCATGGCTCAGTTGCAGAATAAGACAACATTACGGTTCTGTGCCCTTTCTATAACACTTCTTTGTGACTATAGCTATATTCTAGTGTTAATGTCTTGGTTTCAGCTCAGCATACAAGACTGAGAGTTGGCAATTCAGGCTAAGTTACGGAAAACAGAGTATAGCTACACCATTCCCATTTCCATGCCAAGGCCCAATTCTAAAATAACCTGCTATATCGTTCCTTTCTTTTTCCCCCTGCAAACACCCCCGCCCCCTCCTATATCCTGCAGAAGGCGAGGTAGGCGTATTTTCTGGACAATGGCTTATACTTTTTCCCTTTTTTCCTTCCCCCAGCCGGCAGCGTGAGAGGGGAACTTTGCCCTTGATGTCGTCCATGCCACTTAGAAAAGAATGAAGGGAAAAATTGGAGGGGAAGGAGTGAGGGAGAACAAGAAAGGGGGAGGGAGTGAGGGAAGGGTGACTGGACATGTGGAAGTGAGGGAGAGAAGGAAGGGTGAGAGACTGGAGGGAGAGAGTGAGGGAGAAAAGAGTGAGAGAGGTCAGGGAGAGACAGGGAGATTGGGAGAGGTGAGTGGAGAAGTGGGAGGTAATAGAAAAGGAGTGGTGGGAGAGGGGAATGAGCAACTGAGAGCAGGGTGAGTGACAAGTTGGGGTTGAAGGAGAAAAGGAACGGTGTGAGAAGGAAAAG
>NC_137049.1:34255102-34272602 GCF_032717465.1 Coenobita brevimanus
GAGGGAGTGAGGGGGGTGAGGGAGCAAGGGAAAGGGTAAGGGAATGAGGGAGGAGTAAGGGAGCGAGGGAAGGGATGAGGGAGTGAAGGGAGGGGAAAGAAAGTGAGGCGAGGGTTGAGGGAGGGAAAAGAGGGAAAGGGGAGTCAGGGAAAGGGTAAGAGAGTGAGAGAAGGGGTAAGGGTGTGAGACGATGGTGTGAGGGAGGGGGGTGAAGAAGGGGTTGAGTTGAAGGGTGTGGAGAGTGGTAAGGGAGTGAGGGGAAGCGTGAAGAAGAGGGATGAGAGGGGGACATGATGGGCAAGGGGATGAGGGCAGTGGTGAGGAGGGAAAGGGGAGGGAAGAAAAGGGTAAGAGCAGGGGTGAGGGGGAAGAGGGGGGGAAGGGTAAGGGCCCGGGGTGAGAGGACGGATAAAGGGATGAGGAGATGTGAAACGGAGGAAAACAAGGTAATGAAGAGGAGGAAGAAAGGGGGGACAGAATGGAAGAGTGGTTTGGAAAAAAGGGGGTGGGGAGGGAAAGTAATAAAATATGTAAAAAAGAGAGAGAGAGAGAGAGAGAGAGAGAGAGAGAGAGAGAGAGAGAGAGAGAGAGAGACCATAAATGTAAGACAACAACAAAAGTGGGACTGGTAACATGTGAAGGATGGAAAACAGAGGTCAGAGAAAGTTGTGGTAAAAACTGACGAAGCAGACGAAGAAATTTAAATACTGTAAAATAAGGTGAAAAGAAAGCAACGAGAGGGAAACATGAACGCTAACACTTACGCAGTCTCTCAACCACTTCCGTACGATGACGTGTTTTTATTTCATCCTTGCTAATGCCAGATGATTTTAGTCATCTTAGAAAAAAACTCATTGTGAAAGAGTTTGAAGCAGTATACAGTAAATTAACCTCCTTATTTTCCCACATTCATTATCCTTTTCCATTTTATTCTTAACAACCGCATTCAATTTTATTTTGCTTAGGAGAGACGTATCGTAGTAAAAGAAAAATAATCGCCATTAACCCTTTCTGAACGACTTGATCTTTCTTCCAGCCACCAGACGATCTTACTCAGCTGAAGCGAGACCTCTTGAAGTGAAGGAGCGAAGGCCAACAAGAAAGAAAGCAAAGCAACGTAAGAAACTAACCTCTTGAATCAGATTACGTATTCGACTGGCATATTCTTGCTCCCTCCAGACGACTTTATTAATTCTGGTGAAGATCTTTTGACGTGAGGGGGATAAAGACGGATAAATCGAGCCCCCAGTTCGAAAACTCATGCCCAAACTTAATAAAATCGCCTGGAGACAGCGAGAATGAAATAGTACGCCATCCAATTGAAGTGATTACGGTAAAAGATGAAATTATGACATTAAAACAAATAAAATATGGAAACACACACACACACAAACACACACACACAAATAAAACCTCTACAGTCTTTGCACTTCACTCTTGCTTGCTGTACGCCAGCCTACTTTATGCAGGAAATGCGACGTTTCTGAGAGAAAAAGTGGGAACATACGATGAGGCAGAATGCAACAGGTAAATAAGAAATCCAGCGCTCCCAGAATTTTACCATATAGGCTCCTATGAATTACTCTCAGATGAATAAAATGGTCTGTCGTTTGCTAGCCGAATAGAATACTGGAACTCTTTTTAGGATCACAGGGTGATCGATCAACGACGTGACAGGATAAGAAATACTGAAATATCTTGAGAAAATCGACCCTATTAAATCAGTTGGGTGTGCCCACATCTCTTCTCGAGCGTTTAATAATGCTATCGCCAAATAGATTTTTTCAATAACTAAAAATGCTTGTTAATAAATCACTAATTGATTGTAAAACACCTTGCCACTGAAAACTTGCTAATATATCACCTATCACCAAAAAGGAGATAAAAACACGCCACGAACTGCAGCCCAATTAACTTAACTTCAGTATTAGGGAAAATTCTGGAAAAAACAGTTAGAAGCAAAAGTACTTAATTCTTTTATATGGATAATCTTACAACAGATAATTAGCATGGGTTCGTAACAACATATCATGTTTCACAAATATGCTTGAATTTTTAAACATGTATGATAACTGGGACGCAAAAATACCAGCGGACGCAATCCATCTAGATTAACAGAAAGCGTCTGATAAAATCCCCTAATTACTGTACGGCCAGTGGGAAAATTAAAAGCCCACGGTCTCTTGACTAAATTATACTCATGGGTCAATGACTGGTTAATAAACCGTTGGCATCAAATATGATGAATCATCTGACTGGTTAAATGTAACTGGCGGAGTCCCCTAAGTTTCAGTTCTTGGACCAGTTCTTTTCACTATTTATATAAATTATCTATAAAAATAAAAAAAGTCTCGTTTCATAAGGTACCGCAATTTGCAGATGACACGAAAATCGAAGTCTGAGTAACTGCGAAAGCAAACCGTGAATCTGTCCAAAGTGACCTGGATAAGTAAAGAACTTGGAGTGAAAAATGGCAGATGAAATTCACTATAAATAAATGTAAGGCGATGCACTTTGGTTACAAAAACATTAAATAATGTTTGATACTCCAGTAATGGAAGACAAGGAAGAAAAAGATCCAGCTGAAATTACTGAGAACGACTTGACAATCTCTAAAAGGGTGCACTGCAGTCGTAAACAAGGCAAACAAAATGTTTGGCTTTATTGCAAAAAGCTTTTATTACAGAAAGCCCAAAATTTTCTTCAAGCTTTATACGCCACTAATCAGATCACATTTTGAATACTATGTATCATATCAGTCCTTGAGCCTTATTAAAAGACGAAGACGAACTTGATACAGTGCCACGAAGAGCCACTGCAATGATCCCAACAATGGGAAATTTGTCATGTGAAGAACAACAAATGAAACAATCTTTTTTTTAAGCGCAATGACTTACGACGCTTTACTTCAAGCATTTAAAAATGGTCAACAAATTCGACATCAGTTATGAAAATTTGTTCGAAATACAAAACGACACTGTGACGAGGAAAATGGATGAAACTCAAGAGTAAAAGATGCAAGACTAATATGAGGAAAAATACATAAGAGGAGGAAAGCTGGAATAAACTAACAGCAACAATGGTTAGTTTAAGAACTATAGATACACATAAAACTCGGCTAGATAAGTATTTTGAGACTATAGGCAATAGTTGATTGAGTGTTTATTTCCAAACTGACATATATCCTACCAATAGTGAGACAAGTACGATAATTATTTGAGTGCTTTACGATTTTTAAATGCTACTTTGTTTAAGACCTGCAGAATAGAGACTGCTTTGGAAATAACATTTCTGTCCCCTGCAAAAATGTCCATGGTTGTTCTTTCAAACAATCATGGCGTTTTTCGGCCTTTCTCCTGTTTGTTTACTGGAGCGTTTGGCGGGCAGAGGGAAAGACTTCCTCTTTTCAATCCCATTCTCACAAATGCTCGTTAGATCTTTCATAGAAACAGTTGTTTCCTCAACAGACAACCTCGTTATCCAAGAGGCCTCCTGTTATCAGTACTTCCTGAGTACTCCTGACCGTTAGAAGGTTAATCTCCATACACCACCACCCCTCTCTCACCCATACTTCATTACGACAAGGTATGTATCTGAGTCGCAATATCAGGTAGACGAGAACAATGTGAGCTTATCTTGTTGCTATTATTGTTAGGAATTTTTTAAAACAAAACTTCACTGCTCCCAAGCCATTAATCCAACAGCACTCACTTTCACAGAGTATTATCATGGTCCCTTCCCATGTCCACCACAGTTCCGGCTCATCCCACCCATGTCTTTGTCCCCACGTCTATTTCTACCCTTCACCTGATAAAGTCAGAGGAGGGTGTTGTTATCAATGGAATCAATAGGTGTGCGCCCGTAAAGGCGGGCGGCAGGGCAGTTGGCCGGTCTTAGAGATTTCGTTTCCAGGCCAGCAGAACTCAAAGTATTCACTATAGTCACGAAATTTCACATAGTAATGCGTCTTATGGTGAACTGGTGGCATTTGATAGGTAGAATGCTGTGTCTTAAGTAGTTTTTTTATGATGAAAAAGTAAAAAAATAATTTTTCCAACGCGTCCTGCGCAAGGAATCTGAAGGGCCCAGGTTGTCCTCAGAGTATTCTCCTTACGCCCACCTTTAAAAGCGAAGATGGTGTGGCGAGGACTCTTATGCTCTTGGATAGGTGTCCAGGGAGGTGGGGGGTATGTGCTTGGTCAGATGGAGAGTTGCAACAGAGTAGCGTTCCCTACATTTTATCACTCCCTCTCCTCCAACACATTCATTCTTGGAGGATATTTTGATATAAGTCGTCACAGCATTCAAACCTCAAATTTTACACCTTTCACCGTCACAGGTTACTCTTTCCTGCCCAGCCTCACCGGCCACCAAAATCCCAGTTCATTCCACCCATTTCTCTGCAATATCACGGTTGATGGTTTCATGGTGCGTCGCAGACCACACGGTCGCAAGCACGCTTTTCTCAATTTATTACTGTTACCTGTAGACGATTTCATTCAATTTTTCAAACTTGGTGTTTAGATATTGCTACTAATTAACCATTTTAAATTATTACAATACATAAAAATGCCTGGCGACAGAAAAAAAAAAAAAAGTTCCGTGCTTGTGCTGAAGGGATTAAGAAAACAACACATCCAAATTTTCACCCGCTCTCACACACCCTCTCTCGCCCTTTAACCTTTTCAGCTCGACGTCAGCAGTTTTACACCTGGGTTCGCGGAGCAAAAGGGGGTGTTATGTTTTCAGGGGTACTCACGTACCCGTGTGTGTGTGTGTGTGTAATTCACCGGGTCGGTCAGGATCACTTGATGGTCGTGATCATCAGCTTTTACCCTCCCGGAAGGGAGCTGAGAGCTCATACAGTCCGATCTAAGGGCAAGGCTGTGACCTGCACACACGCACACACCCATCCCCTTGCTCAAGGGGGACAGTAACCGCCCACTTCATCAGTGAAACTTTTCGCAACCTGAGCGAGGCGCGAACTCCCGTCTGCCAAATGGCAAGCGAGAACGCTACCACTGAGCCAGAGAGCGGTGTGTGTGTGTGTGTGTGTGTGTGTGTGTGTGTGTGTGTGTGTGTGTGTGTGTGTGTGTGTGTGTGTGTGTGTGTGTGTGTGTGTGTGTGTGTTTCACTGACAAAGTTTTGTTTGTTTTCATGTACAGGCACTTGTATTTATTAATTGTTAAGAATTATTACAGCTTTTCATTATTCTGATTCATCTTATCATACTCTTCTAGTGATTATCTACATCCAGTAGTTATTACACTTTATTTACTATTTCTAAAGCAACTATTATAAATAACAAATATTTAAAACCATTAAGAATCTTATCACTTTTCTCTGCCTCAGCAATGTTCTTTCATGCGACTCTTAACGATTATGTACTTTCTTATTTACCTATCACGAAAAGAAAAGACTTGGCTGTAGTTATGTGCCACAGGTGTTAGTAAACAAGGAAGCTTGTTCATGAGTCCACAGGTATAAGCTAATTGGTTTAGCATGTAACCTTCCAGCATGATATCTAATTTACAGTAGGTATCTCCTGTACCGCTGCAGCACACCTGGCCGGCTCCCGTTTACATACTATCGACAGGTACACTGGGACACCTGTCCAAATATCCGCGCATGCACGCACGCACGCATGGACACGCACGCACACACACACACACACACACACACACACACACACACACACACACACACACACACACACACACACACGCACGCACGCACGCACGCACGCACGCACGCACGCACATGCACACACACACACACACACACACACACACGCACGCACGCACGCGAGTCTGTTGGCAATATCAATAATATCTCCATACCACTCCACTTCCTTTCCTCTACCTGCAGCTTTTCCCGAATCCCGCGTAACGCATTCGCACGCGCGCATGTCCGTATATACGCACGCATACATGCACACACGCAGACACGTGCGCACACGCGTACACACACAAACATACACTTACCTTACCTTTAACAAAGAAAACTGGCTACTGAGTGTTCACTTTCACATGTAAAAACAAAGACCTGCAGTGTCCATAGGGTCTTTACCAGTTTAGTTCTGATTTTTCAGGGTACACTGCATTACGGAAACGAGAACGGGATTAAGTCGAGAAACTTTTATTTACAACGCTATATTTCGTAGTTTCAGTAAACACCGTGAATGCTAGAGCAATGTCAGAGATTTTTTCCTCTTCCAGGAACACATCAATATTTTCGAAAGACGCTGGCATTCACGTCTTCAAGTGATATCATGACGTCCGCAACACGAGGAAGATGACATCGTCCATAACCACCCTGCAGAGGAGACCATTCACGTGTGTCAGGTCTGGCGATGTCAGGGCAACCACATTTCACCCCGACTCTCTCATATGACACAGCTGCAATATCTCTACACACGGGTAAAGTTACCTCCATATCTAAATGCTATGTGTGCATTGAACAGCTTTTTTTTTTTCCCCCTACACGTACACATCACTATATGTTACTTCTTCTACTTGTGAAATATAAAACACTTCCACTCATGAATTTTTGTCTACATATGCCAACTCCCATCATCTGAATATTGTTAGACACAAACACTTTTACTTTTTCTACACAGTGACACTTTTTGTTTTTTTTTACAAACGTAAATAGGCTACACCTTAATTTTTCTGTCAACATCAACTATAGCTTGCCAATACTTTTAATGGATACACGCCTCCCAACATTCCCATTCCATTCACTCACTCACTCACTCACACACACTCACACGCAGTCACACTCACACACACACACACACACACACACACACACACACACACACACACAAGCGCACAGTCACACTCACACTCACACTCACACTCACACACACACACACACACACACACACACACACACACACACACACTCGCCTCCTGCAACTGCAGTTACCTTTTCAAACCTTTCCTTAATATCCTCACACTAGCCACACACATATTTCTCACACTTGCCCACATACGTGATACATCAATCACACGCCTGACTTCAATCTGCCAACAAATTCTGAAATACACACTTGACTCTCGCAACCGCAGTCACCTCTCCAAAGCTGTTCTATATAACCACACACCTGCCACATATATTCCTTGCACCTGCCCACACAACTATTATATTATTCACACAACTGACTTTAATATTCCAACAAGCTCTGAAATCCCCGCGACTCCATAAGTGTCACTCGTACACCAGTTTCATTCTCTTCATCTTGAGATCCAGCTCTACCTTATCTCCTGTGAGGTCTTCTTTAAATTTAACATTTTCACCTTGTTGCGGCATGAATAAAATGTAAAGTACATCTTACTAAAAGGGTTATATGGGGTTGTTTATAATCCGCTCGGTTTTTTATGAGCTGAAGAGAGTCGTCTGGTTGTCACAAAATTCAGTATTAATTTATCACCACAGTATCACCTGGTCCCTTACAGAGCTTACACATACTATATATCTAGGACCTCGTATATGCATTGCCACCCACTTTTACCGTATCTTATACCTGTCTCATATGCATTCTAATATCTAAGTTACTCTTCTTGCTCACTCATAGCTATTTTCTCTACACCTGACCCACATGCGACTACCTGTAACCCAGACCTGTCAACTTTCCTTTACCATTTACTCTCATTATCAGTTTCTCCACAACTGCCTTCAACCAACATCGCCCACTGAGCTGTAGCTTCCCCATACCTCCACCTCTCTCACATTAGCCTACACATTTTCCCTGAGACCTCACCAGTATTAATACCCTCTATATAAGCCTTCCCCACACATCAACCTCCCAGAATCCCAACTTAATCATACACGTACTGTACCTCCTTGACACACCACCCTTTACAACACACTAACCTACTTCCCACACCTGCCTATTACCCACACACTCCCTTGTCTACACCTACCTCTACCTTACAAACTTCACATACCTAACTTAATCTAACTTAACCAACCTATACCTGCCCCAGACTAACCCTTTATCCACATCTCTCTTTACCCCACAAATCTCACCTGACACACGTCCTTTCAACTCACCTGTTACACACACCAGCCTTTACTCCCAACACATCTGCCTACCGTACACACCTGTGAGTTCTCCGGCAGTTTAGCAGTCTTGTACAGCTCACACCTGGCCTCCTCCAGTCTCTCCAGATCCACACTGTCCACCACGAACACAATGCCGTCCGTGCAGCGAGTGTAGGAGCGCCACAAAGGACGGATTTTCTCTTGACCCCCTACGTCCCAGATTAGGAAGCTCGTGCCCTGTAGAGGAGAGAAACACGGATAGGTTGATCTTCAGGAGTAAAACATTGTGGGTCAATGGTTATAATAATAATAATAATAATAATAATAATAATAAATAATAATAACAATAATAATAATAATAATAAAATAATAATAATAATATGAAGAAAACCCTTCATTAACTGATTAATAATCTATCTATCTATTGCCAGACGCCTCAATCCCGTTTGGGGTGGCCACAAACAAATCGCCTCCAAGTCGCCCTGTCCCCCGCCATTTCACTGCCCTGCTCCCAACTCACACCCCCCTCTCTCATATACCTCTCCACCCCATCCCTCCATCTCATCCTCGGCCTCCCCCTCCCTCTTCCCCCCTCCACCTCGCTCACATACACTCTCTTCGTCAGTCTTTCACCCTCCATCCTCTCCACATGGCCAAACCACCTCAGTGTGTTCCTCATAACGCTTCCTATCACATCCACATCCACACCACAACGCTCCTTTATATCCTCATTCGTCAGCCTGTCTCTCCACGTGAATCCACAGGCTCCTCTTAAATAACTCATTTCCACTGCTCTCACTCTTGACTTGTGTCCTTCCAACAATGTCCAAGCTTCACTTCCGTACGTCAGAGTTGGTATCACAATACTGTCATGTAGTAACTTTTCCACTTCCATGCTCACTTCCCTGTTTCTTATCACTGCTTTCAAGGAACCAGCAACCTTTCTTCCCTGCTGTACCCTTTCAAGCACTTCACCCTCCAAACCTCCATCCTTACTCATCACACTACCCAAATACTTAAACGTACTCATATTTTCCAATTCCTCACCATCTAATAATAATAATAATAAATAATTACAATAATAATAATAATGTTGATGATGATGATGATGATAATAATAATTATAAATGAGGTGTTGGGGGCTGTAAAGAGGAACATAGGGATGCTGGGCTGTCAGGAGCTGTAACCCCTAACGATGCCTGAGGACTTACACATATTTTACACCACAAGATTTTACGCTCCACGGGGGAACCTCCTGACGTGTAAGAGTTAAGGAGAGTAGGCCTACCTTGGTGGGTTTGGGGTTGTGAGGAGTAGGAGGGCTGCGATTGCGTGGTTTAAGGAAAAATAGGCCCATGATATTTTTACAGCGGTTGGGAGCTCTATGATGACGTATTAATTCAATGTAATCTTGCCGCCTTCAAATGATTTTCTTCGATTTAGGAAAGATGTCTCGTTTTGAAGGACTATGTGAAGTCTATATCTAACTCCTCCAATTTCAAATCTCTCGAGTTGGATACACTCGTCTGGATATGGCAAAAATAACACGGAAGACACGTTCTTGCACTGAGAGTTACGGAATGAGTACGGAATGAGAGAGTTAGGTGAGCAGGGTGTTTAAGGAAAGAGATGGATTTAGAGGAGGATGCCCGTAGTGAAGAGGTTATACACACTCTCCATTAACCCTTCCACACGATGACATTTCTTTTAAAAATTATTACTGCTAGCACCAGATGATTTTAATACCTTAGGATCAGCAAGGGGAGTCAAGCAGACTGGAGCTCAAGGGAGAGAAGAAAATGGAGCAGAAAGGGAGATGGGGAACTAAAGAGGAGGAGAAAGGGAGGTTAACCACTTCATCCCGAGCACGCCATTTTATATTTCGTTACTGTTAAGTCCAGATATTATTGCTCTCCTTAGGAAAGAGTTTTCGAAATGGAAGTGCTCGATAAAGCCTTCAGTACGAAAGCTCTTTCCTACCATGACTGATGCTGTCTTAACGAACCAAAAATACAAGAATAAAAAAAAAGACGTCCTTTGAACCTGGGGGTTAAGGAAGTTTGGCTGAGTAGAAATGGTGCTAAGTTGGTGTTCATGGGGGTAGGATTGCGAAGAAGTGTGAAGTTGGTTGGATATGGCAAAAGCTTGAGGGTTGTGGAAGAGAAAGAAGTGACTGGGGTGGGGTTAGGAGCCAGGAAGAGGAGGTACAGGAGGAGGTTGGGGGAAAGAGTAAAGGCTCGAAGATAATGAGCGAATGAGATATAAGAGCTGGAGGTTATGGAATTGAGGGTTAGGGAGCCGAGGATCCTAAGAAAAGGAGGGAAAGAAAGGGAGAATTAGAAGGGGAAACAGGAGAAGTGAGGGGGAGGCGGGAGGATGGAGGACTCTGGGTAAACTTTGCTGATAGGAATAGTTTTACGACAGCGAGGGACATTACAACATGTAGGTGTTGGTTACGACACACGTAAACTAGTTGCTCTTAGGTTATATAGGTTACCAACAGTATTACCTTCGGCTTCTTTATATTAACTTATCTATTGATCACCTGGATGGCACTAAGTTACTCCTAAGCTCAATAAAACCAGTTGGTGAAAGCTAAACTATAGTATCTAAGTTGCTAGTGGTACATAAAAGGCAGATTAGGGTAATCATGGTTTAGTCAAACCAAGATGTTTTAAAAGTATGGTTCAATTAGAGTGTGCTGTTACGGTTTAGGCCACGTTAAATGATATTGCTTGGTTATATCGCGTTAGAAAGCTTATGTTTGATAATACCACATCAGTTGGTACAACATCAGCATACTCGTACTTAAGAAAAAACTTCAGATCCTTCCCAATCTTCTCGTTATTGCTTAAACTTTAAAGATCATCTAAAGAAATGAAGGAAACAACAAACTGTAATTCTGAAAATGATCTTTATTACATACTTACTGTACGATCTGCTGTATATTTTATGCACCGCCTCGAAGACAAACTCTCTCTGAATCCTGTATTTCTGTACCCACATATCAACGCCATCCTAACCCTATCACCCGCGTATACATAGGGTGACGACATCTACAGGTGAAATCTATTATTCATTCATTTATGTTACCGGTATTTATTTATTTTTCCATCAGAGGAAAAGAAAGTCTTAGATAAAATCCCCCCCTCCCTCCCCAGTTCCCACTACCTGTGTCGTAATAGCTACAGTGTTGTTTGTAATGTACGTGCTGGACGGTATGGTGGCTACATCCCGACAGCCTTGTTCACAACAAGATCGGAAGCGGACAGAGAACTGTAGTGTAAGCGGCATAGGAGGCTTCGTAACACCTGTTCCCGATTTACTTATTTTGCATATTGCACTTTAGCATTCTCTTGTATGCCATATATATCGTTGTAATAAGTACACAGTTAACGTCAGTAACACACAAGACCATACTGAGGCGTAATGTGCAGAATACACGGTTGAGGAAAACGTATTACGAAATCTCCTACACCAATTTGATATACAGCTCCTACTCTGACGCAGAGTAACCCATCCTGCAGGTCGGAATATAACCTGGACAAAGAACATTTCGTTTTATTAGTTCATTTTCTGGGTAATCCTTATTTATTTATTTATCTATTCATTTATATTTATTTTTTTTATTTATCTATTTATACCGTGGCCTACATTGTTTGGCACTGATAAACGGCTTGATCTGAAAGTGTAAAACGGGGCGTACTTTCAATTTTTATCCCAGCCTACAGCTTAGGATAATTTGTCAGAATATAGAACGTGTTATAAGTTGCATAAGAGGCTTTGTATAACGCATTTTCCTAAGCGAATTACTTTGCATATGTCATCTTTCTATTTCCTCGTATGTTTCTTATAGTTTCAATATCGTCATTGTTGGTAACAGTAACATATAAGTGGATATCGAGGTGTAGTGTCCAGGATAAAGCGCTAAGGAAGAGGTGTTACGATATCTGCAACCCCATAACTTGAGACTGGCTCCGTTTTAATCCTATTGAGTCTGATATTTTTTTTTCTTTTTCTTCTCGCTGCCACCAGACGATACCCGGTGTTATTCAAGTGGGGAAGGATTTCTCGTTGTGAAGGGGTTAATGGCGGCTAAATATAAATCCTTCAGTTAAAAAATTCTGAGTGAAACAGAATCGCCTGGAGACTGTAAATGGCATGAAGATTACGTCATTAGTCTTCTACGCAGCACCCCAACACTCCACCGATACCTGACATCCTTTCACCCTCCCCAGCAACAGTGTCATGGTACTCACACGAAGCCAACACTGTCAGTCTCATTTCTGACTTCCATAATTCCTGCTTCACTGTCCCTACCTTTACATCATCTATACTCACTACCAGCCGCGATAGTGAGGCTGGTATTATTTTCAATTTGTCTGTGTGTGTGTGTCTGTTACCACGATAACTTCGCAACCGCTCAATTTTACAGCTGTGTAGTAGGGATGAATACCTCCTACGAGTTCGAAATTGGTGAAAGTAGGTCAAGGTCTGTGTGTCTGTTACCACGATAACTTCGCAACCGCTCAAGATATCATCACAAAATTTTACAAGGTGTGTAGTAGGTTTATAAATCTCCTACGAGTTCGAAATTGGTGAAAGTAAGTCAAGGTCAAGGTCATATTCCGGGCCGCGCTAGATATGTATTGGCTCGCGGCTTATGTGATTCCGCCCTTGGGAGGGGCTTTAGTTCTACTTGATTGTGTGTGTGTGTGTGTGTGTGTGTGTGTGTGTGTGTGTGAGAGAGAGAGAGAGAGAGTCCGTTCCTTTAGGCCTAGCGGTCTTTCTCCATGATATATACTTGCTCATTTCACCACTTAGTTTTAATAACGAGTGAGTGTGTGCCAGGACTCTCATTCAGGGGCTGGTGTGATGGTAGTATCGCGGGTGTTTTTATGTCATGCTGATGGGTCTTATGGAAAATCAGTTGAAGTTGTTTTGACGAAATTCAGACAAACTCTTCTCTTCCCCGGCAAGGTATTCGAACTCCCCTCCCCCTCCCTTTTTTTTTAGACAGCAGACCACATATCTAACCACCTGACCACCACATTTTGCTCTCTCTCTCTCTCTCTCTCTCTCTCTCTCAGGCCTCTCCACGCTTTTCTGTAAACAAGCTCTCTTTACACCTTTCAATACCTTCCCTCCGCCCACCTTCACGCTCCCATCATCTCTTTCACCAACGGACACTCTCTTTACATCTTCCAGATTCTCCCTACACCCTCCTACACCCTTTTACATCACCCATCCTCTTCAGCACCCTCCTACACCCTCCTCACATCTTCCAGCTTCTCCCTACACTATCATTACAGCTTTCAGGCTTTCCCTACACCTTCACACACACTTCACATCTTCACCCCTCTACATCTTTCAAATAATGTTCACACTTCTCTCCACCCTCTCGGTATATTCTACAACCTCAAAACACGCTTCCTACAACATCCCACCTTCTCTCACACCCACCATCTCTCCAAACAAGCATCAACAACTTTTCTACACATCCATCCCCCTTTAATACCCTCACGCTGCCTCCTACACTCAGTTTACGCACATCCACCATCTCCTATCTCACTCGTCAGCTCACTTCGTATTACATCCCTATAAAACTCTCTTACACCCCTCCCGACCTCGTTTAGACCTCACTACATCTTCCAAACAGCTCTTACCATATATCATCGTCATCATCATCTGCCATTTGAGTATCCACTGCAGGACCGGCCTATCCCGACCGAAGTCGGGACGATACAGCCAATGTATCTCTATCATGTGGCTTAGGTTGTTGTATGTAGGGTGAGAAGTGCTTGTAAGTGTAACTGTAGTGTTGGAGTGGCTTTGGATGTGTGTATAGTCAGTGAACCAAGTGTAATCGGCCCGCGGAAGCCGACTGGATGCAAGCATACTTTATAGTAAGCGACACTGGTTCAACCACAGCACCCCTTGTGTCCGCCAATGCAATACGTGGCCGGGTGAACACTCCTAAAATTTATTACCCTGGCGGGGCGCGAACCCTGGTTCACCCGTGTACGAAACGCACACTCTACCACAGAGGCTCCATATATATATAAATATATATATATATATATATATATATATATATATATATATATATATATATATACACACACACACACACACACACTCCCTCCGGAGATCTACACTATTCTTACATTCTGTTACACCCTCCGCACATACATCACACCCATCTATGGTTTCCCCACGCCCAGCTACACCTTACACCCCTCTACGCCCTTCCAAGATCTCCTATGCTCCACATACATCCACTTACACCCTTCCTACACCTATCAACTGTACCCTCGTCATTTTTCTAACACCCACCTACCCTCTTCCTACACCCAAAACACTCTCCACTTATACACCCTGCTGCACCATTCTTACATCCGTCTATACCATTTCCACCTCTCGTACACTCTTCCTACACCCAACTACACCTTCCCCAGCTCTCCTACACCGTTTTTCACTCCCTCTCCCCCTAGAGGCTTATGCAACAGAAATTAAAAAGTTTGTGACGTGAGAGGCGGACCAGCCGGGGTATGTGTGTTGAAAGAGCCTTCTCTCTCTCTCTCTCTCTCTCTCTCTCTGAAGTTCAAATTTTTAACCATAAACTAGATGTTAAAAGGTATTCTGTGAGAAGTAACCTATCTCCAAACCGATAATTTTAGGCCTAAATGTGGCACTGTATGCTGTTAGAAAAAAAAAAAGAAGACAAATCAACACATTCTGTTCCAAGGAGGTATGAGTGTATAATGTCCTGCCTTCATCGGTGTGCCGCTTCGTTCACCTGTATGTTACACGTCACCACATCCTTCTGTATCCTCCTCTCAAGCCTTTCATTCTTTCATTTTTCCTCCCTCCTACCTTTCTTTCCTTCGCTCCATCGATCAATGTGTCTGTCCATCCATTCGAATATTCGTCTATCCATCGCTCTATAGATTCGTCTGCCTATCCATTCATTCACTGTATCTCCCTCCCTCTCCTCTCTCCATCCTTCCTTCCTTCTTTCCTTCCTTCCTTCCTACCTGTGCGTCTGTTTTTTGTTTGCCTGTCTATCTGCCTGCCTTCTCTCCTGAATGAAAAAAAACACACACAAAAAAACACGGATGTTAGCGGTCCATGATCTTGGCACCTCCAGCAGCAGCTGGCTAGACGACACCGTTGTCGTTCTCTTTTGCATAGTTTGAGTCGTAAAGATAGGACTGGCCAGGCGAGGCACTTGCTGGACCTGAGCTTTATGGGGCACCGTCATGGCTGCAACGTCTAGTCGCTGTTCCAGGAAGTCTAGCTGTGGAAACATGAAATGTTTCAGACAAAGAGGAAAGCTTGTTTCTTAATGTGTCCAGCTTGTTTGGGAAGGTGGAAGTGGTGAAAAACCAGACAATCCCATCACAGGCTACTTAATGTGGCCGGTTTTATGCATTTTACATGGTTTTCAGCTCCTGAAGGTTAAAGGAGGTAGCAGAACTGTGAAGGGATGATATGTGAAGGGAAACCATTTGAGAGACCTTGCCGACATGCGCGTCAAACCTAGCTCCTCGTCGACGTCCACTTACATCTCTCTCTCTATTGCCAGACGCCTCAATCCCGGAAAGGATGGCCACAGACAATTCGCATCCATGTCGCCCTGTCCAGTGTCACTGCCTTGCTCCCAGCTCACACCCTCCTCTCTCATATACCTCTCCATTCCGTCCCTCCATCTTATCCTCGGCCTTACCCTTCCTCTCCCCCCTCCACCTCACTCGCATACACTCTTCTCGTTAGTCTCGCTCTGAATCCTCTCCACATGGCCAAACCACCTTACTGTATTTCTCCTAACGCTTTCTATCACATCCACATCCACACCACAGAGCTCCTTACTTCCTCATTTGTCAATTTGTCTCTCCATGTAACGCCACACGCTCCTTTCAAATAACTCATATCCATTGTTCTCACTCCTGACTTGTGTCCTTCCAACAAGATCCAACCTTCACTTTCATACGTTAGAGTTGGTATCACAATACCGTCATGCAGTGACTTTTTCACTTCCATGCTCACTTCACTGTTCCTTATCACTGCTTTCAAAGAACCAGCAACCTTTCTTCTCTGTTGTACCCTTTCAAGCACTTCATCCTCTAAACTTCCATCCTTACTCATCACACTACCCAAGTAGCCTACTTAAACGCACTCACATTTTCCAAATCCTGCTCATCCAGCCTCACCGTACATTCAGTGACTTCATTTCTCTCAAAGATCATAACTTTACTCTTCCCTACATTCACCTTTAGATTCCGTATCTTACACACACTCCCAAACTCATTCACCAAGCCTTGCAGTTTCCCTTCGACTTCACTTAACTATACAGTATCATCTGCAAACAACAGTACAGGAAGTTTCCAAACACTACCCTCTCTCATTACGGTCGCTCCAACATCCACTGCCCTTCCTTGTATCTCTTTCATAATCCCACCCATACACAGACTGAACAACCATGGGAGCCAAATGTAGTGCTGTAGAGATACCCACTGCATGTAACTGGTGTGGATGTTGCAGTGTAGGTAGATGCAGCTGAGTAATGATAACCACTGCATGAATCATAAACTTGTTCCTCACTGCGGCTGAAGAAGTAAGTGGGCGTGAAATCACTCTGGCTAAGGCCTTGTCATGAGCAAAGTTTACTCCACTTTGTTGTATAGTGCCCCACGGCTGCTACGAGGTGTTGAGAGAACTGGTATATGCAGAGTTGGGTAAGTCCAGGTGTTGGTAGGGGAAGTATATACAATGGAGGTAATTTCTCTCTCTCTCTCTCTCTCTCTCTCTCCATAAAATGTCCGTCCTTGTCTCATTTATTTCCCCTGTCTCATTTGCTCGCTCCTTTTTCCGCCATCCCTCATATCCAACATTTACCTTCCGTCATTCTTTCCAGTCTTCTTCCTCTCTCTTTTTCTTCTTTCCTTTAACAATTCCTCCTTGCCTTCCATTATTTTCTACACTTCCCTCTTATTCCATTATCTCTTCCTCTCCCTCCATTTTCCTTCTTTCCATCAGCATTCCGTCTATCTTTCCATCCCTCCGATCTTTATGCCTCTCCTTATCTCGCTCCCTCCCTTTCATCTTTACTATCTCGCTTATTTTCTTTTTCCCTCTATGTATTCCCCTCCCTCCTCTTCTCCCTTCCTTATTTTCTTTGCTTCTCCTCCGACTTTATATTTCCAGTCTTCCTTTCCTTCCTTCCCTCCATTCTTTCTTTCTTTCTTTTCCTCCTTCCCTCCCTCCGTGGCAACCACCCACCCTCCCTCTATCCCATTCTTTCTTTCACCCTTTCTTCCTTCCTTTCTTCCTCTTTCATTCCTTCATCCATCTGTCCACCCAGCCTACCTCTCTGTTCTTCTCCCCCGTCCCTTCGTCTCTCCTTCCTTCCTTCCTTCCTCTCTTTCTTTCTTTCTTCCTCCCTCCCTCC
>NC_137049.1:34280102-34380102 GCF_032717465.1 Coenobita brevimanus
GATGAGAGGGGGGGAAGGGACGCGAATGGAAACAATGGGAAGGAAAGGAAGGGAGGGGAGGAGAAACGTGGTGAGGAAGGAAAAGAGAAAGGTGGTGACGGCAAAGAGAAAGGGAGGGGAGAGTAAGTGTGGTTAGGGAAAAGAAAGGAGAGGAGAGTACAAAGGAAAGCTAGCAACAACAGACTTAGCATGTTACAAAGCAGACTATAACTACAGTTTTTTTTTCTTATGACTAAAAGATAATAAAGAATGAAGTCAAAGAAGTCTTCTGCGACCCATCAGTCCCCCTAAAGGTAACTAAGGCCACCAGAAAAAAAAAAGGGGGAGGGGTGACCATGCAACGTAGAAAAACTATACTGAAAATTTACAGGAAAGGATAATTAGAAAAAATATACATTCTATTGTACGAGAAAGCAACAAACCTTGCACTGTTGTTGTATTCACCATGACCCAGATAAAGGGGAAAACAATTAGTCAGATTTTCGTATCATTCAGATTTGAACGTGTTTAGCTGGGGATTACAAGATAGATCGTTATCCAGACGACTTTAAATGGTATTACTGAAGCACAATCTACCACGTTCCAGGACAATTTATTTCACATATTTTCAGCTCTTTGGAAAAAGATGTTTTGTTTTCATTTGGCTGGAAACGTTTGCCAATAATTTTATAGCCATTACCTCTCTAGAGTATTTCGACCAATATATTATGAGTTTTATATATCTTCTAGGACCGGAGCTCCTCGTAGTCCACGCTCTGGTAAGTTAGGTGTTCTAAACGTTCCTCGTATAGGTTATTCCTTAATGTGGGTGTCATATTTATCACCGTTTGTTGTACTTTCTCTAATTTTTCAATACACATTTTGTGCCGTACTATGGGACCCAAAACTGACCGCAATCCTCAAGGCATAGGCATACAAGGAGCTGCAAAACATGAGGACATATTTCTCTGATAGGATTTCCAGTGCTTTGTTTATGATTCAAACTAATCTGTTAGTTTGCTTTACTGCCAATGAGCATTGTCGACCTTGTTTTAATCGTTCATGATTAGGCCTATTCCTAATCACTGGTTTACATTCTTCAGTATTCTTCATTGTGTAGTTAACTTCTTCACTGATATTCATCCATCAATCCATCATCCAATCTTACATTGCCCCAGAAGAAGCGTAGTAGCCCGGGGCTAGGCAAGTTGGTCCTGACATTTAAGATGAGAGTGACCAGCCTCTTTCAGTCCTGAGTGGTATTACGTGAGCAATAAATCCCAACCACCCTTTGCATATAAACCTTCACCAGCTTAATCCGATTGGAACACCGTAATTACCCACTAAAACACCAGGCGCCAAAATTTGGTTATATGGTTACCACCCAGCGTAGTAAATGGTTTCCTGATGTACAGGAAACCATTTGGCTTGTCACTCAATGTAGAGTCCCCCACAGGCAGAAGGAAAAGGTATAAATGAGGGAAAGAAAGACAGAAGAGGGAGTGCGAAGTCACCCGTAAGCAGAAGGACGAGGAAAGAATGAACGAAAGACAGAAGATGATTAGGACTAAAATTCATTTTTTCACATTTAATCCTTGTTAAGCAAATTAACTATATCTCTGATGTACCAGTATTTGTACGGATATGCCTGCTGTGTTGTCGATTATCGTCAGCAAATTTTGATATTTTACAACACAGATCTTCGTCAGTATCACTGATATATGTAGTAACAGGCATTCGGTCTGGTTCCTTTCCATAAGTACAGTTTTTTGCGCGTCGTAAGCCAGTTGTCGATCCCCTTAAGCCAGCCGTTCTTAACCTTCTTTGAATCACGGACCCCTTCGAGAATCTGGTGAAAGCTATGAACCCTTCCCTACAAAAATGCACATAAACACAGCATTTTGCATGCAATGAATATACTTTATTTTATTGAAAACTACCTCACATAGCGTATGACATACACAAAGTATAAAACAGTCTTTACAAAGAATTATATTTCTTACTCTCATGCAAAAACTAATGGCCACTCGATGAAAATATAAAATACATCCAACCTGTACAAATTAAACACCACAAAACTTTAGTTCTGCTCAAAAGTTCATTTCAATGAGAGGGTTGTTGTTGTTTGGCTTGAATAAGAAGCTGAAACTGTCGAGTGGTCATTGATAAGGCAACACGCATGTCATCGTTGACATCCAGTTGATTTCGACTTTTCGTTTTGGTAGAAACAAGCGCTGAAAACCCTGACTCACAAAGATATGTAGTAGCAAACGGAATCAGAGCACCCATAGCCAGACGAGGGTAGGCTGGTGTCAACGAACACCAAAATTCTTCAAGACTCTTCGAGTTTTATTTGGCAGCTAATGATGCCTCGCTAAACTGTTCTCAATTATTCTGACCTTCATGGACCCCGAATTAAGAACCCCTGCCTTAAGCACACTGCCACAGCAATTGCGGACTTGTAAGTTTATAAAGATGGCTTTCGTAAGGAACTTTATCGAATGCTTTCTGGGTATCATAATTGACTACATCGACGGATTTAGTTATACCAGACATGTCAACAAAAGGACTGAATGGAGAGTGAAAAGATACGTGAAAGAAGGAAATAGGGGGTGAGGGAATGTAAGGAAAGGAATAGGTGGCGAGGGAAGAAGAAAGAGGAAGGGAACTCTGATGGGGGGAATGGAGAAGAAGGGGGAGGAAAAGTGGTGAGGGAAAAGAGCACAAAAAGAGAGGAAAGAAAAGGAAAGGAGGGAGGGAGGAGCGGTGAAAGTAAACAGGAAACTGAGCGCCGGAGATGACAGAAGAGAAGAGAGGAGTGGCTATACAGAGAAAAAAAAGAGGAGAAGGGAAGGGAGGAGAAACAGGAGAGGATGGTAAAGATAAGAGGAGAGAAAATAAGAGGAGAGAAAATTAGACGGGGAGGGAAAATTAGAAGAGGAGGGAAAATGAGAATGGAGTGGGAGGAAGGGAAAGGAAAAAAAAGCTACGCGGAATGAAAAGGGGTCAAGAAGAGGAATGATGAAAAAGGAGATACAAAGAGGAGTCAAAGGGACGTGAGATTGGAAGAGAAGTGAAAGGGAAGGGAGGAGCCGAGGGAAAAGAAGGGAAGGAGGGAGGGTGAGGGGGGGAGGAAATAGGAGACAGGGTGGGTATTGGGGATTTAAAGGGAGAGAGAGAGAGAGAGAGAGAGAGAGAGAGAATAAAGAAAGAGAAAAGTGGAGTGAAAAGAGGAAGCAAAAATGTGCAGAGGAAGAAAGGACTTATATCTCAGGGGAGGGACGGTGGGGAGAAAAATGAGAGAGAGAGAGAGAGAGAGAGAGAGAGAGAGAGAGAGAGAGAGAGAGAGAGAGAGAGAGAGAGATCAACACACAGCTTTAATGTCAACGTGGGGAAGGATAACCTCGGTGACTCATAAACACACACGCACACAGATTCAAAAGTATACACACGTACACGCCAGTATAGATTAAAAAGTATCGGAATAAACACACATACCCCTAGACTGAAAGCAGTACACATGCGCGCGCACACACACACACACACACACAAAAGTACACACAAGCTCACACCCCCAAAAACGACATAAGAATCACGAAATATGCATGTATGTAAATGAAAGGGCACCCATGACAATACACTTACATACAATACTACCAAGACTCACGCACACATGTATATAATATTGTATGTACAGTCGGGGAAAAAACTTTCGGCGCACACTTAACGCGAAACAACCTGGCGAATGGACGATAGCTCTTGGAAAATGCTAGATGATTTTTTATTCTCACGCTGGATGCACCTCTTACTTGTGACGTGCTACTCGATACTGATGTTATATGCATATTGAGATGATAAATAAATTGCCTTGGGAGTTCTCAAGCTATATGGTGCATTTCGGATACCACCGTACACCTCTTGAGTAATAATTTTTTGATTGAATGAACGTATGCATATGAATATATTGTACATCAGTATACACACACACACACACACACACACACACACACACACACACACACACACACACACACACACAAACATGGAAGATAAGACAGACAGATATGCACAGGCAAGCCAACACACACACACACACACACACACACACACACACACACACGCCATTAATCCCGAACATTACTCAGACACAAGGAATCAGAGCATCATTGGTTTCCGGTGGCCTTTAATCAGCCATTGGTTTCCGGTGACCCTTAGTCAGCCCTGTCACCCAAATCTGGCAGGCTAGTGGCGTAGAGTTTAACACTGCCCATTATCTAAATAATAGTCACGCTGTGTATGTGACTGACCTGCCTGTCTGTGCGTTTGTTCACTTCTTTCACGAGAACGGTAATAGATATCAACCTCATTCTTTTTGCATTAGGTCGGGGTAAGTCCAGGGAGTGTTAGAAAGATACCAAACGAAAATTTTGGCGATAGCGCGCGACGCGACGTGCGAAACTGTCAGAAATCGTCACGCCAAAATATGCAAAAATAATTCGTTCGACTATTTGGTCAGAACTGGTCACTGTGGGTTCATTAACGGTGTGGAAACAAAGATAAGGATATTTGCAAAACATTTTATTTAGGAAAGGCTATTAGTTAGTCCCGCAGATATTTGCGAGCAAGCACTAGTTTCAATACACGGTAATGTGGTAATTTTTTAACACAAGCAGGACGAATTTCTCTTCTCTGCTTTTGTTATCCTGTGAACCATACTATGATCCAAAGCTATTCTGCCACGCTCTCACAGCAGCTTCATTCCTCGGGAAATTGTTTACAGGCTCTCCATTACTTCCCTAGTATAGGTCGATAGGTATAAATTAGCTGGGAACTGAAGGATTTGTATTCAACCCCGCGTGGAGAGTTTAAAATGCACTGCTCTCCAACCCAACGCTGGCTGCTGAGGCAGAATGGAAATTAGACTGTCCAGTTCCCAAGCTCATACCAAGCGATCGAAGAATAGGGGATAGCATAAAAGAGTAAGGCAAATCTGCCATTCAGAGTCAACTACCTCCAGTCTGGGGCCTTCATGGCTCAATGCTTAATACGTTCTCCTTCTTAGTCCCGAGTTCCGGACTGAATCCAGCCGTAGGGGATGTTTGAAACTGGTGCTGGTAGTATGACAGGTAGCATATGAGAACATAATTATGCTGACATATGGTGGCACCCTGTCAGGTCATATCGATGACACACACATAGACAACAGAACTCTTTCAGATTCACATGCACTACTCTCATTACAGATATCCCATCCAGAATCATACTTGGCTAGCATAAGATAGAGTAAACTCTGGCTATCACTCTGCTCTGATGAGAAAATGTGCTGCTGCAAAGAACTTCATACAGGAGGTAAAAACGATTCCAATTATAAGTACTACAGGAGGTGGTGTGTTGGAGGTCTTACGTGACACAAGTGTATTTGCTTATGCCGCGTCAACTGCGTTAGAATAATCCGACGTGAAGTAAAACAAATGAAAGAGACGTCCTCGAGCTGAAATGTTACAGTTCTGAGGACAACATATCTGTAGCACTCTGGCCAGCAACAGACGATTGTTACACGTCACTGGGAAATTTCCTGTGATCTACGAGTTAACAACCAAACGTTTTCAAGCGTGTGGTCATTGAACAGTTCAAAAAATTCTGCACCCAACCTTACACTTGACCGGAATCAAGGTGGTGTGAGAGTAGCGTGTTAGACTTGCCATCTACGTGTGTCCCGCATCTAGGGTTCGAAATCCAAACCGTGGCAAACATTTAAACTCGGTGCTGGCAGTATGCCCTTCAGTAAGGTTGCGTATGTTTAAACCCTGTCGGTTCTACCGATGACATATACAGACTGACGCAAACTTAGCCATTACAACACATCGACTTTCACATGCATCACTCCCTACAAACACCTCTTCCCCATTCGTATTTTGCGAGCATAGAGAAGGACTAATAATGGCTATTACTCTCCCCTCGAGATGACGGTACGGCCATGCAATGGACTACATACTAACTTACATTTCCAGTGTATTCGAGACCACATGGAAACCAGACAAATGTCAACGACAGGTTTATTTATACAGGCAGCAGGTACGGCGGACATCGATAGTAAACACTCTACAGGACGTTCTCATGGTCACTTCGTCCGACTGATCACAGGAGTTGCTGCACATCATCGCATATACACACGCACACTGAAGGGCAGCCAGAATGAATTCACCTCAATAAATAGGTGTACTCTCACGCTCAAGGTACAGTTTAACAACTGGCTGCTGAAGTGGGTTTATCAATATATTCACAACCCGATGATGATGATTCTCCTAATGAGTGAGATGATGAACGACTGGGGCGGTGAGGATAGCTTCTGATCAATCTCTAACATTAGGGCGGGATAATTTTGAAGCTCACTGGTGGATGTGAACCGCGACCCATAGAACAGCAGGTCGTACACACCGGGCAATGCAGGGACGGTAGGAGGCCATTTTCATCAGGGTGAAACTACCCTGAAGCCACTAAGAGCCTGAGCCGCAGTACCGTTGCACAGAATGTTTCACTACACGACAGTTTTATTTCAGTTATTGGCAAATTATTATACAAAACTTGGGGGACATCTCTCCATGTGAATAGTTACACGACATAAAACCACTTTAGTGCCGGTACCATAAGATTTTGGTTTTACTGCGGCTACCACGAAACGATTTAGTTCTGGTTACGGTAGGTTAAAGTTCTGGTCAGTAATTCCTTCACAAAATAACCTGGCCTGTGCTAATGAACCGAGTTTTCGGCACACGGGCCTACTGTTCACTAAATCAGCAACGCCTTATCTGCTTGCGGTGAATTGATCGGTAACGCACTCGTCGCGCAATGTGTGTGTGCCTCGAGTCTAATGTGCGAAAATCATCCGCAGTGTACATATGCATGGGTACTGGTATTATGTCCTTCCATGCATATGCTTCCATAATTCGTACCGTCGTTTTGCCTATGGCTTGTAAAGGCAAACACATACAAACAGACATTTCAATAGACAATGTTTTCCCCATTGATACGCAGCATAGGCAAGGTTAATTCTGCTTACCATTCTCCTTCCGAAGCGACGCTGTGGACCTGCACTGGACTGAAGAGGCACACACAGATGTTTTCCATTCTGACGCGGTTTAATAACAGTGCAAAAGAATTTTTTGCCACAGCTATACTTTTTGTTCGTCGTTGTGTGTGTGTGTGTGTGTGTGTGTGTGTGTGTGTGTGAGAGAGAGAGAGAGAGAGAGAGAGAGAGAGCACTGAACTCTAGGGATGTAATTGACAATTGAATTTCTTGTTCAAGGAAGGGAGGGACCAGAGAGGGGAAGAGGCAGGGAAAGAGAGGAGGAGGAAAGCCAGTGAGGTGAGCCGGGTTGAGGGAGATACAGAGCGTGGGAGGGAAACAGGAATAGCAGAAGAGATACAAGCAGGAAGAAGAATAGTGAAAGCAGGCAGGAAGACTGCGAGGGAGACAGGAAGTGAGGAGACAGGGAGGATGAGAAGAGAGGAATATACGAGAACGAAGGAGGGAGGGAGAGAAGAAAGGAAGATACAGGAAAGAAAGAGAGGGAGGAAAAAGGAGGTGAGGAAGAGAGAGAGAGAGAGAGAGAGAGAGAGAGAGAGAGAGAGAGAGAGAGAGAATTAGAATTAGTGGAAGGCAGAAGAGCAGAAGAACATAAGAGAAAAGTGATGGAAGGAGATAGGAAGGACATGAGTGGGAGGGTGTTGGGGAGGATATGCGAAGGGGAGGGGAAGAAGATGGGTAAGGGTGGGGAAGGGAGGGGAAGGAAATGGGTAGAGGCAGGGAAGGAGATGGGGAGGAAATGGTTAGGGGATGGAGGAGGGGAGGGGTGACCAGGAACTGAAAGGAAGGAGGAAGGAATGAAGGAAGAAGGAAGGAATGAAGGAAGGCAAACAGATAAAGTAGAAAAGCAGAAACAAACAACGAAATAAAGACAAAATGAAGACAACATGGAAGGAAGGAATATAAAGAAGTGGGAAAGGGAAGGGGAGGAAGGCAGAAAGGAAAGCTGATTAAAAAGGAAGGAAAAGGAGGACAAAACATATCAGTAAATGAAGGCAGAAAAAAATAAATGGGAAGCCATGGGGAAGGGAAGGGAGGGGAGAGAGCGGATGGACAGAGACACTGATGAAAGAGGGAGATCAGAAAGGACCGAGAGAAAATAAGAGGGGAGGAGAGAGGAGAGGAGAAGCATAAGGGAAGAGTGAGATAGGGAAAGTGATGAAAGAGGGGAAAAAGTGACAGGGTAGACACGAGAAGCGATTAAAATGAGGAAACAGCGAGGGAAAATAAGCATGGAAAAAGGTGAAAACGTGAAGGAAAAATAATGAGAACTGTCAGGAACACGACGAAGGAATGAAGATAGAATGAGAAGACAGGAAAAACGATGACGGAGGAAAGGAAGATAGAATGACGACAGGAAAAAAGAGATGGACGAGGGAAGAGGGAATGAATGATATCACAGAGGAAATGCGATGAAGGATGGCGGACAGAATGAGGACAAGAAGACATAAAGGGAGATGAGATAAGAATGATGAAAGCAGAGGAAAGAATAAATGCTGGGACAGAAAAAAAATAGTGAGGGATAACAGGGAAAAAGAAAACAAACAAACAAAACAAGGAAAGAAAAGAGATAAGGAAGAGGAAAGCAAATACTGAACAAATAAGACTGATGATGACAAACGAAAGAAATGAAGCAAGGAAACAAGAAAAAAATCTCTATCAGAAGGGAAAAGAATGGAGAAAGAAAGCTACTTCCTTGTTTCCCTACGCTTTGTGTTCTCTCTTTCTCCTTTCTTCTCCTCCTCTCCCCTTTTCTCCTTCCTCTCTCCTTCTTTTACTCGTAATCTCCCCTCGTCTCCTGCACCTCTCTCCTCTTTTCCATATTCTCCTCTCCCTGTCGTCTCCCCTCTCCACCATTCATCCTCTCTCCTCTCCTCTCCTCTCCCTCTTCCTTTCCCCCCTTTTTCTCTCCTCCATTCTCCTCTTCCTCCTTTTCTCTCGTCTAGTTCTTCTTTCGCCTCTTGTCCTTCCTCCCTTCTCTTTCTTTTCCCCCTCTCTAATTCTTCTTCTCTCTTCCCTTCATCTTCTTCTAACTTCTCATCTTCTCTCTCTTTTTCTCCTCCTCTTCCCCTCGTCACCTTCCTTCTCTCCTCTCTTCTCTTTCCTCTTTGCGTTCTTCCCCTCCCCTCTTCTTCTTCCCCCTCTCCTCGTCTTCGTCCCCTCTCCCCTCTTCTTGTTCTTCCTCCTCGGTGTTAATCCTCCTCTTATTAACCTTGTCTCTCGTTAAGATACAGTACTGAAATAATGGGTCTCTCTCTCTCTCTCTCTTTCTCTCTCCCTCTCTCTCTCTCTCTCTTTCTCTCTCTCTCTCTTTCCTGCATCGGCCAATCTCCTGCCTCTTTCTCTTGTCTGTTTGTCTGTCCGTCTGACTGAATTGTGCCAACCCTTTCCTCTCACCTGCGAAGCTGCACTATAAAATTTGTCAAAAGGTTATATATGTATTGGGAGGGGACGTTTTTTAGTGCTTATATTTAGAAGTTTTTTCTAAGTTAATGTACTTTTAAAATCCAAATTCTTTCTAAAAATATACCTAATTTTACACAAACCCAATAAGCGAAAGTTGTAAAAAAAAGTTTAAATTTATCACAGACAAGTAGCACAAGATATTAACTTGAGATCTGGATTATATAATTTTGGTAATCTTATATATATTTATGGAACTGAAAAATTGCAGGCTAATGTAATATACCTATTCTGATTTATTTCCACGTACAGTCGGAAAATATCTAAAGCAGCAAACCAACCATTCAGCTCCCTGACTCTGCTTCCTTCTAACACATGGGGCGGGAGGGATTCAGAAACAGGGACAGAAAATAAAAAAAGACTAAAGTTGAACATTCATCTTTAGCGCACTCAGTAATGGGCCGTATAATTCCTTCACTCATTCAAGCCTTGGATATTCCCGGCTCCATCTCACAGGCCAATCTATCTACACACACAAAAAGATGTGTTACGCAATGCCTGTAAGACAGAAACCATTGCGTCGACTGCCAAGTTAAAAGAGGAGTGCTGCATCTATGTCTGTCTGTCTGTACTTCAACCTGCTACTTCACCTGTCGTCAGTTCTTTTACTTTCTTTACCCCAACGCCTCATTCATTTACACACTGATTTACCACATCCATTCACCAGCTTGGCCACACCTCGGGCCCTCACACTCACTCCTGTTTACCTTTTCACCACCCTATTCACATTCATTCTCTCCACGTCACCATACCATCCTCGTATGCACTTCCACCTTTTTGTGAGTAGATTTCATTCCTGCACATCATTCCATATACTGTTCTATCCAACCTAGGCATCGCATACATTGCTAAAGAGTTCTATTTTAACTGCTGCAAGGGCTTACAATTATGGACACTAATAAAACGTTCGCAAAGCAGTTTTTCACTCTCTCTCTCTCTCTCTCTCTCTCTCTCTCTCACACACACACACGAGAGAGAGAAAGAGAGTGCCATGTGAGTATTATTAGCCCTGTGAGACTGCCACGTTAAATAGTTAAGGGGCCATATTCCCGTAGGCTTAGGAGTCTCCCTATAGTTGCCTAACCCTACCTCACAGATATATGCGTCCAATTTCGGCCACTTAGTTGTTATTAATTGTGTAATAAGACAATGCTACATCCACACACAACTTCCTTAACACCACTTCATAGCTAACAACATACTTTACTGTCCACCTCCTACGGCAACTCAGCATTCAGTATGGGGAAGCAGTGGTTTTCTGTCACGTGAGAAGACTCCACCTAAATACCTCCTCACAATTATGTGTACTTCCCACGTCACCACTTCACTACCAAGTCTTTCTTAGATATGAATAAGCTTGAATGTTTGTGGCAAGAATGGAGGTTCACTATAGCGTGTTTGTCATAACCTGACGTAGATCCCTAACCCCTTTCAGCTCAGGTGATGACCAAGTGTAGTCAGACAGGAGGGTTGATATGAGTAGTTACCAAGGACTCATTTGTACCTCATAACTAAAACTCACTGAATTTGATGCCACCACAACTTAGTATTCACGTCGTGGGAGTGGCCCAGTACGTCAGATGAAAACAAACCAACACTACCACTTCCTCTGGTGATTATACTTAGTACATCACCACTTCCCCACAAAAGATTCTTCCTAAATATGGATAGTATCGTCTGTTGGTTGTAGGAATGTAACAAGAAAAGCGTATTATGATGATGATGAGGATAACGATGCCTTCTTAACAGCTCAACGCCACAGCCTGGCCTTCTTAATATACAGGTAATATTGCGTGGTGGTAACAAATTAAATAATGAAGCATCATTGTACTGAAGCGGTAGTGAAGATATCCCATTTCTATTCACTACGAATCTTCTTAACTGTGAATAATATCGTCTGTGGTTGCAAGGAACAAAAAAGGCAAAAGCATAAAATCCTGAAACGGTTTGGCCTTGTGAACAGGATGGAGATTGAGAGACTGACTAGAAAAGTATGTATGAGGGAGGTGGAGGGAGAGAGAAGGAGATGGAGACCAAGAATGAGATGGAAGGAAGGAGGAAGATATACTGTACGAGAAAGGGAGGGGGGGTTGGAAGCAGGGCAGCCACACGGCAGAGGACAGAGCGACGTGGAGGGGACTTGTTTGTGGCCACCCCTTCTGGGATTAAGGCGTATGGCAACAGACAGATAGATCGATAATTTCACTGGAAAAGTTAATGGAGACTCAACCCCATCACTACGAACGGTCCTTCTTTAATACGAGTAAAATCGTCTGGGGGCAGCAGGAACGAAGTAAACAAGGCGTGACCGTAGTGAAGGGGTTAACATTCTCTTCAGACGAAACGGCCCTATGGTGTTTGTATCGTTTTAACCCCTTCACTATGACCAAGTAGTTTTTGTTAGTCTAGTCTGGCTACCGTCACACCATCTCCCACCGCGTAGAACATATCTCTCGAAGTTAAAGGGTTAACACTCAGGCTCCAGTGACTAACTCATGGCTGAATATAATCGGCTATGGAGTTAGCTGGAATAGAATACTAGAGTTGTTCCGACCACGAGTGGGTCATATATTCGGCTTGCATTACATATAAAAGAAAAAAAAAAATCAGCGTATAACATGTAGAAAGTAAGGAGGTGGTAGGGAGTGTGCTAAGGCCAGGAGAAGAGTCAGGAGGGTTTGAGAGTAATAGGGCAGTTACAGTGAGGTTAACGAGAGCCCTTCCAACACTAACTGCACCGCGAGAGACATGGCCCTGACACCTCCACTTCATTTTCAAGCTTTTACTCATTTAAAGGGAGATTTCTTGTGGTGGATGGGTTAAAAACGATCTCCATTAACCGTTTTAGTTCCAGGTCTTGCTCTATATACCGGCCGATGATGAGGGAGTTTAAGAGAGAGGTGTGGCAAGGGGCACCATTCCGACACTTAACTGCTCCCAGTGATGTTATACTGCTTGACACACCTGTACTGCCGGATATGGAGCTATCTTAACTGGTTTATTATTATTACTATTATTATTATTATTGCTACGGCCACGATTTCACTCATTTTAAGGTATGGTAGCATATATCTGTCGCAATGAAGGGGTCAGAATCGGTCTTTATATACGCCTGGCATTTTTAGATCAGGAGCATACCAAGGAGTGGTTATGTCCGTCTGTCACTCACTAACGTCTTCTAGACACAAGATGCACCACTCCCGTAGATTTTTGCGAAGCCTCATATTACGGCCCAGATGATCCAGCATGTGTCTGTTACTTGTGTATGTGTCATTCTTGTTAAAATCAGACTGACTCATTTCAGGTGAGGTTTTTGGTAGTGAATGGGTTAAAAACAGTCACCATTCACCTTTGCAGTGGTGTCTTACTTCAATGTTGCTACGACCAAACGATCTGAGTGAATTTTGAAGAGTGCTCAGTGACAGCCATTCGGACAAATTACCCCAAGTGATGCAATACTATCGCCACATCTGTACTAAATAACACACAGGATACGGATTTGGCCTCTTCCATGCCCTTCTCTTTCTTTTATCGTATTCTTACTGCAAGGAGAACGTTTAAATTTTATATAGCTTAAGGGAGATGTCTCCTTGTAAATGAATTAAAAACAAGTACTCGTGGGCCCTTCGGGCCCTCTTGCACTTGCTCCTGCAGAGAGTTCTCGCGCTGCGCGCTCGCTTTCTAATGCTGCGCACTCGTTTCCTCGCGCTTCGCGCACGCGTTGCGATCATTTCAGGTAATCCGAGTCACGTTTATGTGCTGTTCTAGTCTAGCTTTGTCACTATCGGCCGTCAAGGCGACATCGAAGGACCCATGATGGTCTGTTTATGTTCTGTTCTTGTCTAACGTTGTCACTTGGATTTTTTTCAGCTAACCAATTGATCGTGTTATTTGCAGCTTCGAGAATGGAACCCAATTTGTCCGCACGCAAGTCCCAGATATTAACCACTCGGCCACGGCAACCGACCGGGCGCCGGGAGCGGCGTTTTTTGGTCAAACTTTGATCGCTCATTAAATATAGTAAAAGTTTTTCAATCGTGATGGGACCAAGTTTCTTCACATCAGCGATCTTTTTGCGATTTTTGTGCCAATTTTGGTGCGATTTGAATGTGTAGTTTCGGCTGCCCAAAACACACACACACACACACACACACACACACGGCTAGTGTTATAGTATATTAGATATCCATTAACGCTTCAGTACTCTGTTTATTCCTGCTGCCGCTCGAGGATTTGAATATTCTGTACTGACTACCACGGTGCACAGGGGGTTGTCCTCATCGGTAATTTTCCTTGTAATCAGGCCATCCCCAGAGCACTGTATTCAAGTAGGGAAGGGCCTCTAGTAATGAAAGGGTCACTGAAGGTGATATAAATAACCCCTCTAGTTCAAAAAGTCACCCTTAACCTAAATAAAACAGTGTGGAGATAGCAGGAATAAAACAGAAATGTTGTTGTTTGGGTGAGGATGTTAACGAGGCAATTACCACTGTTAATCGTCGTCACCATCTGCTGGGTACACAGAGCCAACACAGCCACAGCCATCACCTTTTATTCTGCTTCGTACTTGCTGCCGCCACACCATCCACACGAGGGAATTTTCTTAAGATGAGTAAAATCACCTACCGGTAGCATGTACTTAAATAAAAATGCCTGGTACCAATGACATTAATGGAGACGCTCTCGCCCCTGTAGTCTGAGGGCTCTTTCCTGAGCCGTACAAACACGTTCGTTAACCACAACTTACGTTGTGCCATAAAGCCACCAAATGAGGCGGGGAACTTAAGAGATGACCATGATGAGCAGAGAAATAGACAAGGACTGGAATATTGGTGAGCGGTGGGACTGCTGCAGGAAAGCATTCCCTGTGAAAATGGGTGGGGCAGGATTAGTGGGGTAGGATTAACGTACTGAGTCCAATAAAAGCTTATTTCAAAATATTTTCAAGCAAGTACAGACATACTAGGTAGTTGCGGGAGCTTCAGGGCCCTAGTATGGGGACTCACTAAAGTCGCTAAAATCTACAGGAGTGAAGCACCTGGCGGCCGAATAAGATTGATTTAACGTTAGTTGGACAGAGCCGCTCCAAGGGATGCTCGTATCTAAATGTGAAAGTATTCGGGAAGGGAAAGAATGGAGGTAAGGGACAAAGAAATGTGTGGGATGAGTTGGAATTATGATAGGGGATGGGAGGCAGCCTTGAGAAAGAATCTTACGAAAATAGGTACTGTAAGATTAACGATTTGAGTTCACCGGATTCTTATTTCCTATTCTTCTCCAGGCAAGATTAAAATACGCTCGCGTTGCTCCCATATATGTGGAGTCTTGCGTCGTAGGTATGAAAATCGTCTAGCAGCAACAAGAGTTAAAAATAAAAAAATAACAATAAAGACTTCATGGTACAGCTGGGCTTATCAGTTCGATGGTTCACTGGTAGGCTGAACAGAATAATCTGGCGGTAAGACGAACAAAATATGAAAAACATCACCTACAGTACAAGGGGTTTACTCTAAGATGAATTAAATCGTCTGGCGATAAAGAAAATACAGCAGCTCTGAAAGACGTGCTGATAGTGAAAGTTAACCCTCGGGCTACGAATTACCTACGCTGAATTTACTTCCGGTAATGTCAGACGGTGTTCTTACGCTCAAAAGACCCGTAGGGCACCAAAGACGTACAAAATCATCGCGATTAATGTGTTGTGCGAGAACGACGAAACGGTCATTCCAGCCTACGACACACGATTATCTTTTCTTTGTCAACTTCTTCAAGGCTTCCACCAGACGACTATACTCAGCTAAGGAGAGACTTTTGAAATGGAAAAGCCACATAAAGGTTGAACCAACTCCTTCATTACTAGAGTAAAACGAAATCTCGAAATAAAATCGTTTAGTGATAGCCTGAGTAAAATGCAGAGTCCGTCACCGCAGTGAAGGGTTAAACAATTTCATTCCCTATCTTTATGCGATTATATTAAGATCAGGAGAGAGACTGCGAGCTGGAGGAGTTAGATGCTTGTACATTCTTCATTAACCACCCCCTTAGTACAAAAGCTCATTCCTAAGTGCTATAAATCGTCTGGAAGGGGCAAGGATGAAACGACAATGGGGATATGGATACTGGGGGCAGTCAAAGTTCTGTGGGTGCCATTAGTGAGGAGGTAACAAGCCCGCCTGGCACTGGCTGGTAATGATCGTTTTTATGAGCCTCTGTTGCACTACAAACAACGCTTCTCACGCCACACCACGCTAATGTGCCTACTGGCCTATCAGCCTTAACACCTACCATTCTAATCCGTCTTCTCTAATCTACTGTGACTACTGACAGACGATTTTTTTTTCATCTGCACCTGAAAATGTTGATGTTTTCTACCACCATGCGTGTGGCATTGCAATACAGTGCAATGTGTGTGTGTGTGTGTGTGTGTGTGTGTGTGTGTGTGTGTGTGTGTGTGTGTGTGTGTGTGTGTGTGTGTGTGCGAGCGCGCGAGCGCTCATATTGTAAAATGCTTAGTTTCACGTTTTTCTTCGTTCATACAGTTATCATCATTTAATTCATCATCTCTTCTCGTTCTTTCTCCACTTCTCTTCCTGTTTCTTTTACCACCACCATCACGTGGGTTTCAGTCCCGTTCTCTCTGCTTCCCTCCTGCTCTCCTCGTTCCTCCGCTAATTGCAACCGTGGTAGTAGTCGCAACCCCAGGTTCATCAGGACGTGAACGAACTGGTTAGCAGGCCATCGTTGCCCTTCTTCTACAGTCCATCATCTTCCTTTTCGGGGACTTGGAGTGGCCTGGGGGATGTTTTTATAACCAGGAAGCTCCACCACCTGGTTATATCGGTGCCACCACTTAAAGGCATCCCTCGTCAGCACCGTTCGTCTATTAAAAAACCGCCATCCTGCAGCCGACGACTTACACACTTTACTCAGATTAACGCTAGACAAAGTTTCTCGCCAAACAGGAAATCATCCGTCATCCAAGAGTGAGGCTAGCAGCAGCTTTCTTCAACCACTTTTTCTCATATCACCACTTTGGCGACAATAACCACCGTCCAAACAGAACCCAGGTTAGGGTTGTCTCATTCAGGACTAGAGTCATGATCTTTGCGGAGGTGATTTTATGACATGCTGGTGCGTCTTGTGGAGGAACAGCTAAGTATCCTATAACGATATACGAGTACAAACCGTTATATTGTTCACTGTCCCAGACTGAGTTCGAAATCGAGTCCAGTCAGACAACATGCCTGGGGTTTATAAACAAAATGAGCGGGATGAATAAACTGAGAGAAGGTGGTATTGCTGTGGGTGGGCACGTGAGTACCCCCTCCCCCACCCAAAAGAAAAAAACAGTGTAGGTATGACAGTAGTCCTTTTACCTTAACTCGGACCAGATTTTTGTCCTTTCCGGGAGGTTATTTCACGTAGTTACCTCAGTGGCATAACAATACGAGGCTTTTACACCTTTTTCACGGCATTTCCTTGCGAAAGCATTATAATCGTGTTATTTTTTGTTGCAACTCAGTACTGAAGATGGAGATATGGCAACATTAGTCCAAAATAGTACAAAAAGGGTACGGAACGGGCACTCCTCGTACTGAATGAGGGAAGTGTTCCAAAATATCACAGCGTTTCTCAAAAATTTGGTATATTATGGCAAAGCAACAAAAAAAGGGTCAAATGCGAACTTTAAAGAGCAGTTTTCTCTATAAAGTGCTACAGACATGTCCAGGAAAAAAAAAAAATAACTCGGACCTACAGACTGGCGGAGTGAAGGCATAAATCAGTTCCTCCCCTCACAAAGAAAAAAAAAAGGGGGGGGGAGGTGGAGGAGGAGAAAACGAAAGTAAACACGCGTTTTTCCAGGTAAAAATTCTCATGTAATCCTCCTCTCTCTGCATATTCTCTTACTTCTTGTTGCGCCTCTCTCTCTCTCTCTCTCTCTCTCTCTCTCTCTCTCTCTCCAATTCCTACTCCCGAGCGTCCATCTTTCGCGAGGTTGTGATGAAGGCGGCAGCCCCAGGCAGCTTAATAAATACCACATATCGCCACCCACCACGTCGATAACGATTAACCACCAAGCCCAGACAGTCGCCAGTTCTTTCTTTTCTCATCAGAATATCTTCCCGCTGACCTCAAACATAGCCAAGAAAGCCCCCCAAATAAAAAGGCGCGTCAGAAAAAGACCGCCAAAAAAAGCGCGCAGAAAATTCCCGCCAAAAACTGAACATATGCAGCGCGGGCAAAATGTAAACAAGGTGAGGAGCGCTGGGGAATGGCTATGAAAAGAACTGGTAGGAAAGAAAATGTTACTTGGTGTGGAGGACCTGCAGGCTGAGAGGGGGTGGGAGGGAAAGAAGGAGGGAAGACAAGGGAGGGAGGAAGGAGAGAAGGAAGGAGGGCATGGAAGTAAGGAGGGAAGGAGGAAAGAAACGAATCAGGAAAAGAATGCAGGGAAAGGAAGACAGGAAAAGAATACAGGGAAAGGAAGACAGGAAAGGAATGAGGGAGGGGAGAGGAAAATGGAAGAAGAAGAATAGAGGAGGAAAGAGGGATGGAGGAAATAGGAGGCAAAAGGAGTAGATAGGGAAGGACGGAGAGAATGGGAAGGTCATGGAACGAAGCAGAGAAGAAGAACAGGGGAGGAAGGGAGGAAGGGATAAGATGGAAAGAAGCGAGAAATCAAAGGTAAAACATCAGGAAAACACTTGAGATGATGGAAGGGTGCATGAATGCGGAGGAGAGAAGAAAGGGAAGAAGACGATAAAGAGCAGGACAGGGACGACCTAAAAGGTGGAGAATGGCAGCGAAAGATGTCGTGGGGGAGGATGATACAAGAAAGAGATTGAGGACAGGTGGAAAGGCAAGAGTGTGCAAAGGAGCAGGAAAACAGAACAGCATAGTGTGTGTGTGTGTGTGTGTGTGTGTGTGTGTGTGTGTGTGTGTGTGTGTGTGTGTGTGTGTGTGTGTGTGTGTATATATATATCCTGAATGACAATGATATGCAAGGAAAACCGATGTAAAGTTAAACATGCAGACCTGGTGAGAGAGAGAGAGACACAGACAGACAGACAGATATAAAGCAGCTGAACTGGAAAGGTAGGAAGAGCAAAGAAGAGAAAGAGGGAAAATACGAGCGAGGGAGGGGAACGACCAGAAGATTAAGTGAGGAATTACGAGCCCGATGTATTGGAAGAAGGTGAAAGGAGACAGAAATAATGATGGGAAGACGAATGATGAACTAAGAAAGGGGGAAGGAAACCAGAGGGGAGGAAGGAAACAGTAGTGGGTTAATGACAGTTGAGCTAATTATGGGAAAGGGAAGCGATGTCGATGGAGGACCTAAAAATACCTGCCAGTAAAAGATAAAAAAAGAAAAAAGAAAAGAAATAGAAAGGAGAAAGTGAAAGGAAGCGTTGAAGGTTAGAGGCTGTGTAAGAGTAGGTGGACGAGAAAGAAGGGAAAATAAAGAAAGAAGGAACGAAAGGAGAACAAAGGGGTGAGAGGCCATGAAGAGAAATAGAAAATGGCATGTAAGGAATGATGGAATGGTGAGTGAAAGAATGAGGAAGAAAAGAGACGGGGAAAAAGGGAGGAATGAAGAGGTGAAGGAGAGTATGAGATGGGGAGAAGAGTGTGAAACCAGTGAAAAAGAGGGTGAAGGGAGAGAGAGAGAGAGAGAGAGAGAGAGAGAGACAGACAGAGACAGAGAGAGAGACAGAGACAGAGACAGACAGACAGACAGAGAGGAGGGGGGGAGAGAATGTCGGAAAAATAAGATTAAAACAGAGAGAAGAATGAGGGAAGAAGAGGAACGTGTGAGTGAGACAGACGGTGAAACATGAAAGGAATGAGAGAGGAAGAGTGAGACAGGAAGCAAAGAAGCCTCTCAAGCGACAACGAGGAAATAATCATGATAATGCAGTGGCTATGACCTAGACCGGAAGTGTGTGCATAAGCTGGTGTGTGTGTGTGTGTGTGTGTGTGTGTGTGTGTGTGTGTGTGTGTGTGTGTGTGTGTGTGTGTGTGTGTGTGTGTGTGTGTGTGTGTGTGTGTGTGTGTGTGTGTGTGTGTGTGTGTGTGTGAGAGAGAGAGAGAGAGAGAGTATAAAGGTTTTACTGTAAACAATGTAAGGATTTACGCATACACATCTAAGCACCTGTGTATATAGTTAATGCCTGTTGGCGAATATCCTATCATCCATGTGTGATGAGGTATATGTACACGTGTACGGTATGCTATGTACGTAAATCTGTGATCCTGCTGTGTCTAAATGTCTTTAATTTTGTTTACATTTTGCCATGAATATTATACTGCATTCCCTTTGATGCTAAAATCACAGTGCTTATGTAAACATTGATATATACCAAATTAAACTACCAACAGACGTATACTGAAATATTCAAGGTGGCATCTCAAAAATTAAGCATATGAAACTATACATACACAACACAAAACATATCCCTGTGACATTATGATGCACATTACAACAGGAATATCCACAACCACTGCCACACATACCAACTCACACAAACATGCAGATCTACTGTACACATTTATATTTATATCGACATCATATACATCATATACACAAGTAAACACTCATATACACAAGTAAATAACAAAACAACACACACACACACACACACACACACACACACACACACACACACACACACACACACACACACACACACGTAGCGTGACATTTCCACATACTGCATATTTCACTTTTGGCCTTCACTCCTTCCGTCCCGCTCCACACTGATGCGAAGATAGCCAGATCAGTAGCAAGGCAGGCACGGTAGGTGGGTAGGTGGGGGAGTGTGGCAGGGAGGGAGGTAGATATAGATAGAGAGGCAGGCAGGCAGGTAAGAAGAAATACAGCATGGGAAAGAAGGAAGTAGGTAGGTAGGTAGGTAGGTAAGAATGTCGGCATGTATGGACAGGAAGGTAGAAAGGTAAATTGGCTATACAGTTTCGGCGAATAGGCAGAAGGTACGTTAAATGGGTGACTATTTTGGCAGATCAGATGGCTGAGCAGGTAGGTAAGTATATACTCGTAGGTTACACAAGCAGATGGGTGTGTAGGTTTGCAGGTGGGTAATTGGGTGGGTAGGTAGACAAAGCAGGCAGGTGTACGAGGTGGGTAGGAGGTTTGGTGGACAGGTATGTATGTACGTAGGTATGTAAGGTAGATAAGTAGGTGCGTTAGATGGGAAGGAAATTGATAGCTATGTAGATTAAGTGACTGAGTGGTTTGGTGGGTTAGCAGGCACGCTCTAATTATGTAAGGTAAGTGAGTGAATCCGCTGACACGTGGGTAACTAAGGTGAGTGGATGGTTGGGCGGGCAATATAGGTAAGTCAGCTGAGTGGATGGTTGGGCGGGTAATACAGGTAGGTAAGCTCGGTGAATGGGTGAGGTAAGTAGGTAGACTAGCCAAGTAGACTATGTTAGGTGAGAAGGCAGGCAAGAAGGTAAACAAAGGTAGTCAGGAGGGTACAGTAAGTAGCTGAGGTAGGTAGAAAAGTGGGTCAGTAGAGTAGATACCGTTAAGTAGGAAGAACTAGACAGGCAGACAGGTAAGTAGGTAGGTTGTACAGCTAACACGAAGAGGCATGCTGAATGGTAGCGATAAAAATACGTATTATCTGACAGCAATTGACATATAACATTCAGACAAGCAGATACAGTAGGAGAGATCAATTGATAACAAGAGACAAAAATATATCTATGGTTGACACTATTCAGGGAAGTGAAGTAGACTAAGGGGCACTAATATACTGAAACGGAATTTAATAGGTAACGAAAATGACCAGGATGCGAATATATGAGAGAGAGAGAGAGAGAGAGAGAGAGAGAGAGAGAGAGAGAGAGAATTTTGCATATACCACGGGATGATTAATAATTACGAACAGGTGTAAATACAATAAGAGCGAGATCATTCAAGAGGCAAGAGAAACAGTGATAGGTACGGTGAGAGACAAATCTTCGCCTACTATTCCATTGCGTCTACTCCACAGCACGAAGGGCATGTCCATCACTTTCCTCCCGGACGCCCTATGTAAAAATAATAATAATAATAATAATAATTCACCAGCAGAGACACATGGCAAGCCTCCCAGCATTAGCGAGAAGAGGTGAAATATTAGGTGAAATTTTGTCCTAAACGTTAATGGATTTCAATTTCCTTTTTTGCTGAGGGCACGTGCGTTCTCGGAGTGTGACGTATTTTCGCCAGAATTCAATAATTTCAATGAGATTAATAGCAATATCCGCACATATTTCCATCATGGTCTCGCCACAAGTTTTTCTGCTGAATATACATAGGTGGACGGACAGAGATAGATGGTACAAGGCACAGAGACAATCAGACGAGACAAACAGTTAGACAGGCCAGAAAGATATACAGACACACAGACACGGCACGCAGACAAAACAAACAGGACTGACAAAATCACAGATAGATAGACAGACAGACAGACACAACAGACAGGACGGACAAAGAGACACACAGACAGATAAGGCAGACAGACAGATGAAGGTAGGACAGGCAGACAGAGGCAGGGCAGAAGGACAAGACAGGGCAGACAGACAGGGTGGACAGAGGCAGGGCAGACACAAACAGGGCAGAAAAAGCCAGAACAGACTGATCAGGGCAGACAGAGGCAAGAAAGACACAGTGAGGGTAACAAATGGCAGGACTTACACAGAGAGACGGAGAAGGCTGGGAGAGGCAGGGTAGACATAGAAAGAAGGGTGAAACAGGCAGTGCAGACACAGGCAGACGGGGGAGACAGAGGCAGGGCAGACAAACACAGTGGAGACAGGCAGGGCAGACACAGACAAACAGGAGAGACAGAGGCAGGGCAGACACAGACAGACAGGAGAGACAGAGGCAGGGCAGACACAGACAGACAGGAGAGACAGAGGCAGGGCAGATACAGACAGACAGACAGGGGAGACAGAGGCAGGGCACACACAGACAGCCAGACAGGGGAGGCAGAGGCAGGGCAGACACAAAGAGAGATAATATCCTAACCTCCCATCACATTCAGTGGATGGAGGTAATACAAAATAATTAAAACGGGATTTCTGACTGATCAACTCGCTTACTGATTGGTCCTCTGGCTGGCTGGCTGGCTGACTGACTGGCTGACTGACTGGCTGACTGACTGGCTCCCTGACTTCTGACTGACTGGCTAACTGCCTGCCCTGCGTGACTGACTAACTGCCTGCCCTGCGTGACTGGCTAACTGCCTGCCCTGCGTGACTGACTGTACACTGATGGGATCTCAGTCATGTGATATTTTTCACTCGTCTCACTTCTCTCTAAAATATTCCCCTATTCTATTCTTTTGGCGTTTCCTCTCCTCTCTTCTTCTCCGTCAATTCTTCCCCCCTCCTCTTCTTTTTCTTTCTCTCCTCTCTTCTTCTTCATCAGATTTTCCATCCCCTACTATTTTTTGCCTTTCTTCTCCCTCCTTTCCTTTTCCTTCCTCCCGATCTCTCCAAATTTTCGTCTTCCGTCCCTTCCTTCACCCTCTCTCTCTCTCTCTCTTTCTCATATCTCTCCCTTCCTCCTCCTTTCATCTTTCGTTCTCCGTCTCCAGTATTTTCAAAAGAATTTATTAAGAAACTTTGATCTAAAATTGAGAGAGAGAGAGAGAGAGAGAGAGAGAGAGAGAGAGAGAGAGAAGTAGCGATAATATTGACTGCTGAGGGAGAGATAGTAAGGTATAGGAGACAGATACCGGACGCAGAGAGAGAGAGAGAGAGAGAGAGAGAGAGAGAAGAGAGAAGAATAGACAGAAGAATGAGAAGCAAGGGAAGTGGAAAATTAAAGGGGAAGAGGGAAAGATGACAGGAATGAAAGAGGAAGCAAAGAAAAGGGAGGAAATGAAGGAAGGAAGTGAAGGAAATGAATGAATGTGAGTTGAAGAAAAAACAAAATCAGGTGAAAAATTAAATAATGGAAGGAAGAAAGAAAGGAAGTAAAGAAGGCAGACAAGGAAACGAGTCGGAAAATGCGATGTTGCGGAAGAAAGGAAGGAATGACGGACGGTGATGAAAGGAAGGACAGAAGCAGGAAGGACGGAAGGCAGGAAGGACGGAAGGCAGGAAGGACGGAAGGCAGGAAGGACGGAAGGCAGGAAGGACGGAAGGCAGGAAGGAAGGATGGACGCAAGGCAGGAAAGAAGGATGGACGCAAGGCAGGAAGGACGGAAGAATGGTAAAACGAGAGGAGGTGCAATGGGAAGGAAGGAAGAAAGGCAGAAGGAAATCTGAAGGGCAAAGTTCACTAGCATGTTCAAACACACACACGAGCGCACACACAAACATCTCGACAAATATGTACACAAGACACCAAAACAAACAGACGAAAGCGCACAAGCTAAAAAAAAAAAAAAAAAAAAAAACACTAGCACACTTAATTAGCACACACACACACACACACACACACACACACACACACACACACACACACACACACACACACACACAGACAGAGGTTCCAAATATAGACTAATCCAGGGAGATCAGACGGAGGGTCGGTGAGGTGGGTAGGTGGGAGTGAGTGGGACATGGGGAAGTGAGAGGGGAAGGGCGTGGGATGGTCAATGAAAGGGGTAGTGGGATGGGAAGTGAATTGGAGAGTAGGTGAGTGGGTGGGTGGACTGGCAGATGGGATGGTGTGGCGGATGATTGACTGAGTGTGGGATGTTATAGGAAGTGGGCGAGTGGGCGAGTGGGTACGTTTTTTAGCGATATGTGGAGCGTGTGGGAATGTATCGTTAAACGGAGTGGGTGGGATATGAAGAGTAGTGGGTGGATGTGGGAGGGAGCAGGGGGCTGGGCAGAAGTGAGTGGGTCTTTTGGGAGTAAGTAGGGGTGGGTAGTTGTGTGTGAAAGTGGTGGGTGAGAGAGAAGTGAGTCGTGAGTAGGTGGGTGGGTTAATATGTTGAAGGAGTAGGTGGGTGGGTTAATATGTTGAAGGAGTAGGTGGGTGGGTTGTTGAAGTAGTAGGTGGGTGGGTTGTTGAAGGAGTAGGTGGGTGGGTTAATATGTTGAAGGAGTAGGTGGGCGGGTCACTACGCTGGAGGAGTAGGCTGGGGAGTGCGTGAGTGAGAGAAAAGGTGTGTAAGGGTGTGAAGGTAAATGATGACTGTTAAACAGGACGCTCGTGTGTGTGCGCGTGTGTGTGTGTGTGTGTGTGTGTGTGTGTGTGTGTGTGTGTGTGTGTGTGTGTGTGTGTGTGTGTGTGTGTGTGTGTGTGTGTGATGGTGGGTGGTGATTTCTTTTTAACTACTTGACTCTGAACACAGACTTGAAAGCCTGTTCCCTGAGGTCCTGCAGCCCTCCTACGTGCCACACACCCTCACACATCACAAACCACAGTGAATATATGGTAAGGCTGTCTCTGGGAATGATGGAATGGTACTGGTGGGGGTGTTTGTAGATCTTTCTCCAATAATGTATGTTTTAGCGAAATATAAATCATGATACTGTTCCCTGTCCCTGCCAAGGATCAACTCGCACCCTATCAGGCAGCAGATCACTTCTCTAACCACTTGTATGTAAAGGGGCTTGGTGAGTAGTGAAGAAGTTGGTTGGCTGGTTGGTTGGTTGGTGGAGTGGGTGTGAGGGTGGGTGATTTGTCTGGTGTGTGTGTGTGTGTGTGTGTGTGTGTGTGTGTAAACTAAGTAGACTGATTAGTTAATGGAGTGCGTGAGTGAAAGTGGATGGTGGGCGTGTGATGGTGGGTGGATGGTGGGCGTGTGATGGTGGGTGGATGGTGGGCGTGTGATGGTGCGTGGTTGATAGGAGTGTGATGTTGGGTGTAGGTGGGGAGGTGATGACATGTGGCGGTGGGTGGATAGAGGTGGTGATTATGAGTGGGTGGATAGTGACGTGTGGGAGTGAATGGAGAAAGGTTGGTGGACGGGAGGGTGTGTGGGGTGGGTGGAGGCGAGGAGGGGGGCGGGGGGTCAGTGTTAAAGAGATAAATCATAAATGCCAAATGAAGAGGTGGAAAAATATGCAGGAATAGAATTAATATTGACTCGGTATGAATAGCTGATATCTTTCACTCTTGCCCTTATCGCCATTCCTATGACTAGTTTCCTATCTGTTCTACCTCTCTCCATTCATCGATACCGAATGACTGTATCTCTCTCTCTCTCTCTCTCTCTCTCTCTCTCTCTCTCTCTCTCTCACTCAATTCTTCCCAGCCCTCCCTCCAATACCTTGCTAAGCTCCTTCTCCACTCCTCTCTGTTTCATATATCTCCCATCTTTCTCTCCTCATCTTTCTCTCTCCCTCTCTCTCTCTCTCTCTCCTTTCCACCTCTTCCTCCTCCTCCTCCTCCTCCTCCTCCCCGTCCTTCTCCTCCTCCTCCTCCTCTTCCCCTCCTCCTCCTCTTTCATCACCTTCCACCTTAATCTCTCGCTCCCTCCTAATCTTTGGAAACTCAATGAAGCTGAAAATATGCAGCTTCCTGAGAGAGAGAGAGAGAGAGAGAGAGAGAGAGAGACAGAGAGACAGAGACAGAGACAGACAGACAGACAGCAGAGACAGACAGACATGCAGAGAGAGAGAGAGAGACAGACAGACAGAGAGACAGAGACAGAGACAGACAGACAGACAGCAGAGACAGACAGACATGCAGAGAGAGAGAGAGAGAGAGAGAGAGAGAGAGAGAGAGCTAATGAATTCCCACTAATAAACGTAATCTTGCTCGTATAATTGCGACTTAATAACTCTTAGGGACCACTACGCCAAGTTTTACCACATAACTTCCATTATTACTGGAGAGTGTGTGTGTGTGTTTGTGTGTGTATGTGTGTGTGTGTGTGTGTGATGATAAACAGAGTAATAAATCAGAGAAGCCTTCATGAAAACCTATAAGCCTGGTGCCTCTTATAATATCTGGTGCAATATTTTCAGCAGGTAATGGATCGCCTGCGTAATAAACAAAAGGAACACGGGAAAACGTTAAAAGAAATGTTTTAAATTATTGCCTGCTCTCTCTCTCTCTCTCTCAAAATGAAAGTAAAAAAAAATGGCTTTGGTAACAGCGCCCGGGGCGAGTTGCCAGATAGTCACATCTCTAATTCCTTTCCTGGACGTAAAGAAGAAAAGCTTGATCCGTTTTGCATAACCAACTAACTCCTCGCACAAGAGACCATTAAGACCCCTATTCTTCATTTAAATATTCCCTTAAGTCTGGAAGAGGCAGTCCTGTATATTTCATCATGTTCCAACAGTATTTGGATTTGTTTACAGTATCGAGCGGGGTTGCAGCGAGCGGGTCGTGCTGGGAGGAACGATACAGGCTGCTGATAACGTGCTCAGTAGACAATAACAATGACGTAATGGTCTCCAGATTGTCGTAATAGCCTCAAGAGTGTCGCATTAGCGACCCTGAGAGGCTGGAGTGACAATGTTGGATGCATATAAAGAAAATGGTAACTTACAGTACGTGGTAGAGATATAAAGGGGTTTGACTGTTAGATAATCCATGAACATCTGGGTTATATGAAACAGATATGCTTGCTCATCACCCTTCACGACGACAGCTACGCATAAATGTTGTGTTCAGATTTAGATGCTCATCATGTCCATTTCTGGATATAATTCACTTATGGAAGTTAGCGTTTCTGCTCCACATCAGTTAATAACGTCTACAAGTGTTGGGAAGTGGGGTGGCCGCCATTAGGTAACCAAGGCCGAAGCATGCATACACGCTGGAACAACAGTATTATAAATGATATAGACGATACCACAACATCCTCCACCCCCACCCATTACCCAGGGCTAACATATATTGAATTATGAAGCCCGTACACTAAATTTCAGATTAGGCTAGTCGAATATTAACATATTTCAGTACGATGAAGTCTGTTTTCATTCTCTCCTTCATACCTTAGAATATTCTGTTCAGCTTAGGAACCGCCTCTTTTATTAAAACGGTTAAGAGGAAAGTCATACCCGTGGCATTTCAATTAATTAACTAACTGATTTGTAGCGACATACAAATGTAATTAACTCACACGGTAATGAAAAAGCACGTTACAGTATAAGCCAAAAATCCAGGAAAATATAATTATGAACATGAATACATACAACTCGTGTGTGTGTGTGTGTGTGTGTGTGTGTGTGTGTGTGTGTGTGTGTGTGTGTGTGTGTGTGTGTGTGTGTGTCTAGTCTTGAACCTAACGTACCCCCTGCCTCAGTGCGATGTATTAAGTTTCCTTTACTCAGCTTACCGAAGACGATTTTATGCAATTTTGGTAAGATCTACAGTATCGTAAGGTTAATGAAAGCTATATTTAACACCTCCAATTTGAAAAGTCTCTCGTAAGCTGAACAATATCGTTTACAAAAAGAAAAATGAAATAAAAAAAATAAAGAGAAAGAACTTAAAAATCAATAATCGTGGTGGTGGTGTTAAAGCACAGAAAATGAAAAAGAGAAAAGAAAGGAAAAGCATGACGAAGTAAAATGAAAACTCAAAGACTCATCATGGCGGTGAAAGGGTAAGGCAACGGGAGAGCCTTTAGTCGATCAGTCAGTTGTGTGTTTCCGATCTTATATTTATGATGGCTTTCCGCCGAGTCCACCCAGCAGTGTCTCATAAGTCGTTCACTGCCATGATTTAGAGCTGGGATCCTAATTTCGCTAATGCCACACATATCACATTCACCTGAGACAACCACCCCACTCAGCACAAGGTTATAACGACATCCCTATAAACTCCCAACGCGATGGCTCAACGTGAATGATGGCTAAACTTAAGTGAATTGTTCTCGATGCTAACGGACAACTTTATGCAGCTGAGAAAACCCCTACTGAGCATAATTATGTACTAAATTAGCTTGTTATGTTATGAGGACTGCCTGAATGTGACTATTAAAGAGATATCTACAGTGTTCCTTGGCTATTGTTTGATGGGGAATTCATTATGAAATTACTGTACCCCTCTCTCTCTCTCTCTCTCTCTCTCTCTCTCATTATCCTTTCCATGCCCTCGCAAAACAGATACCATACTCATATTTTCTCTTATAAAAAAAGACCCTCCTAAGAACTAGTTAATCTGTTGTTGTTTGGTATTCCTTGTACTCACCACCACTAAATTCCCTCATTCCTCTCCACTCACTTCTCCCTTTTCCCCAACTCTCTCATTTCCACCTCCCTCTGCTTCATTCCTTCCCAGTACACCTCCCCTTCTTTACTTCCCATTAACTGTCGTCCTTTCTCCTTCTTTTCTGCCTTCCATCCCACCTTCATCTCATTTTGCTGCTTCTTTCTTCTTCCCACCTTCTACCTTTACTGTCTCTTTCTTCCCTCCTTCACTCCCCGTCCCAATTCTTCTTTCTTACCGTTTATCCTTACCACCCCCTGCCTCCTTCCTTCCTCCCCTCAACCTCACCTCCCTCCTTTTTTTCATCACATACTTCTTTGTCCCTTTTGCTCCCGTCTTTGTAATTCACTGCTCCCCTCCTACCCGTCTCTCCCCTCCCCCACCATCTCCTGTTTCCTTCCTTCCTCCCCTCATCTTTACGTTCCCCCTCTTCCTCATCATCCCCTACTTCCCTCCTTTCTCTCTCCTCCCCGTAACCTAGCAACCCTCTGCTTACCTCCTTCCTCCCCTCTTACCCTTACCTCTCCCTCACTTCCTCCCCTCCTTCCGTCCCTCTTCACCTTTAAGTTAGCTGAGGTCAAAATCATATTAATAGCGCTAACCAAGAGAACACTTCATAGGCCTATTCATTTTCAACAACTATTAATGACTTTTTAATTCTTGACTCCCAGAAACTCCAAAAATTACGGCTGTGGGGATTATAATGAAGAGTTTGTGGCGCTCTAATATTGATACCTTAAATTTCCTTTCATGTTTATGTCTGGTTGGAGAGGAGGGGAAAAGACCATTAATTTACTACAAAACATTACACTTTTCATATAAGAAAAAAGGGCAAAATACTCAAAACCCACACATTCTGTCCCCTTTCAGAGAGAACTTATTAAACAAACGAACCAAATTTAATATCTGTGCGTTCAGTGATCTGCAACAGGCAAACAGCAATGCAACTAGAGTAAACCGTATATCAGCGTGGTCGTAAGTCAGCGCGTGGATGGTTAAAAATTGCTTTGGTATTTGCCATCACATACAACAGTTGGAAAACTTAGTGAGTAAACAAGTGTGCTTTCTCCAATTTTCGGCCGCCAACCCGATGAAGCGGGTAACTATTTTTTTTTTTTTTTTCTTCTAAGTAAGCCATATGGCGTATGAAATACTATATGTCGCAGGGAGGGGAAACAGAAATGGAGAATTGCTTTAACCCTAGACCACTAAACTTCAATGCCTGTTACAGTGCAACTAAACATGGGTATATTATACCCGAGTTTGGAAAAAAAAAAAAAAAAAATTAAAATGCAAATGTATTCAAGCTATCACTTACACATTAAATTTAAGGCATCTTAATATTACCTAAACTGTTAGTAACACTTAATTACTATAGATGAGGTATTTTTGGGAAATTTAGAAAAATCATCCAACACTGTAAAATTGTCACCAAATTTTTGGGAAAAAAAATCACACACACACACACACACACACACACACACACACACACACACACACACAAACACCACCAAATTACCCCAAACTTCCCCAAATCCCTCCAAGCACTTCTGGCTCTGCTCCAAGGGGGTTACTGGCACCAAACCCATGTATAATATACCCAAGTATGTCACTGGTCGGTTATCACTAAACTCGGGTACACTATACCCGAACCCATCACTACGAATGGACAATTCCCAGCCAAGCAGCAGCACGACGTGACCTACCACCTTCAGCACTCAAGGAAGCCTGAGGGTACTGAGGGTCCCAGCACACTGGCTTGGCGGGATCACTGTGTAACGCGAATGACGTCATACAAATAGGGTATATTATACCCAAGTTTAGTACTCTAGGGTTAAAACACTGCTTAGTTATTTAAATGAAAGAATTATTAGTACGGTTACTAGTTAACTTATGCATTAAAAAGGTGAATAGAAAACGATGAGTGTATTCGTAGACGGGTGATGTATGTCAGTTCTAGAAGGTGGGCAGACAGTTAAGAAGTGCAGTGTCCAGCGTCGTTATAGCTGAAAGTGAGCGAAAAAGTAATGTGATTTTTTACAGAAATGTCATATACAAAAGAGGCACCATGAATTCTGAAAGAAGAGGAAGACCTGAGTTGTGCAAGGTTAAAGGGGAGAGGCTAATCGCGTACGGTGGTGGTTCGGAAGACCAGAGATGGTGATATGAAGTTTTGAGGCGCTGAAGTAAGGGTTTTTTGCTCCAACAAAGAGTACCTGACAGATGAATGGTTAGGTATATACCGGTATACCACAAACTTATCATGTCAAGGGCAGTGGATGGCAGCCAATGTATTATATACAGATCGGAGATGTAGGTTTTGTTGGTTCATACATGGCAAAGTCTCTCTCTCTCTCTCTCTCTCTCTCTCTCTCTCACACACACACACACACACACACACACACACACACACACACACACACACACAAATTACCTTGCAAGCTGCGAGATAATGAACAGAATCTTTACGAAACCAGATATAACACCCGGCAATTAACCAAGCCTATGAAAACACGGCAGGAATATATTTATCGGTACGCGTATAAATATATCACATTGTATAAACGGAAGGAAACCATAAGAATATTTAAAAAAATCCAGTACAGCATCCTCATAATACTCCACACATACACAGAACAAAAAAGTAAAGAGGAATACGAATGAATAAAAGGAAAAATAAGCAATGGAAATGAACGAAGCAACTTACAAAAATCATATATATATACAAATCGGTCAGAAGCATGTCCACAAAATGGCTAAATGGGTGAGTAAATGCGTAAGGAAAGGTGTGTGAGGGCTGGAATAATTTACTGGATCATAACAGTTAGTTCCGGCCAGACACACGCCATTGTTTATGCGCAAGAGGTTGGTGGGGGAGGGGGAAAGGGAGAGGGGGAAAGGGGGAGGGGGACGTGGGGAAGGGGGAGGAAGAGGGGTGCGTGGGAAGGGGAGGGGGGAGGGAGGAGTGGAAAAGGGGAAAGGCTGGAGTAGGAAGTTGGTTTGGCGGAGGGGGAAAGTGAAAAGGGGAGCGAGAGGGGGAAAGTTGAGGAAGAGGGGATCGCGGATTGATTGGGAGAAGAGGTAGGTGGGGGATACGGGGGTGCTGTAGGTGTAGGGAGGGTGAAGGTTAGGTGGGAGAAGAGAGGGAAGGGTGAGAGAGGGGAGAGGTAAGGGCTGTAGGGGGACTGGAGACATTATGGTGGTGGCTGCAGTGTTGGGTGGGTGAGGGGAGTATAAGAGGACAGGCAAGATGGTGGAGGGCAGAACGCAAGGAGTGATGGCCAGATAGCAGGAAAGTGGGAAGGGAGAGCTGGAGGGAAGACGGAGATGTAATGGGGAAGCGCCTCGGAGAAAAGAATGGGGGGGAGGAGCTAATGGGATGAGGAGAAAGCGAGGGAGAGACATAGTGGATTTGAGAGGCGGAGAAGCTGAGTTGGTGATGGGAGGGAGGGATGGGAGGCTGGTGGGACACGAGTGGGGAAAGGGGGAGAGGGGGGGTTAGAGGAAGGAAAAGGGAGGAAATTGGAAAGGGTAGGGAAGGAGGAAGGGAAGTTGGCGAGGAAGTATAGGATCAGGAGAGGGAGACTGGAGAAGGGGGGGGGGGGTTGGAGGAGGATAGGAGGGAGAGAGGAGGGCGAAGGAGGATAGGAGGGAGAGAGGAGGGCGAAGGAGGATAGGAGGGAGAGAGGAGGGCGAAGGAGGAGACAGGAAGGGGAGGAAGAGGGAGACAGAAGGGAGAGAGAGACATGAGGAGAACGGGAAACAGGAGAGGGAGAGGGAGACAGGGAGAGAGGGTAAAGCAATTAAGCTTTTGTTTTTGTGGTGGTGGCGGCGGCATTATTAATTGTGCCAGGGATATGTGCAGGCAAATAAATAAATAAATATATATATATATATATATATATATATATATATATATATATATATATATATATATATATATATTTTATTTAAAATGACGACGACCATGATGATGATGATGATGATGATGAGGAGGAGGAGGAGGAGGAGAATCACAAATAACACAGCGCCAATAACAGCCGTTAATAACATAAACAGCAGTAACAATACCGTACTTGCAAGGATTGCTCGTGTATAGTATCATCCTGTTATTGCCTCAACATCTAATATCTAATAATACGTACGTGATTCTATGACAGGGAGAGTGTTACAATGGCCAGGAATCTCTTACACTACAGGTTAAATCCTTCAGTAGGAGCACGTCTTACATACTGTCTTTCATTCTTGCTCTCCTTAGACAAATTGGTCCACGTTAGAGGAAACCGGTACTTCCCTAGCTGGAGGGTTTAGGTAAAGCTTTAGCAAAACTCTTCAACACCAAATATCAATAAAACTCTCTCTCTCTCTTTCTCCCTCTCTCTCTCTCTCTGATTCCAACCCTTCCTCTTTTCTCCCTCACATCCTCGTTCCCTTTCACTCCTCCCATTTTCTTTTTTATTGCCCATCTATCTTTCACATTCTCTTCCTTCCCTCTCTTCCTTTGTAATCATCCCCTTCTTCACCTCAGATTCTTATCCCAGTCCTTTCTTCCACACCCTAACCCTCGAGATTCCTTTTCTAGTAAGTTCATTGACTCTCCTTGCCTTTCTCCCTTCCTATTCTTTCCCCTCATTTACATCTTAGCCATTTTCTATACCTCTTTTCTCTTCATTTTCTGTCTCCTTTAGCTCTTACTCCTTCCTCTATATATTTTATCTTCTTCCTTATATCCTTCCTATCCCTCGCGGCCTCTCCTCTTTTTTCTCTCCGCCACTTCTCTCTTACTCTTTTTTTTCCTCCATTCTTCATCATCTCCTTTGCATTTTTCCCGTCATCCTCTCTCATTTCCGCTCCACTGACTTTCCTCCCTCATTATTCTCTCTTTTCTTCAGTTTATCTCGTCGGGTCAGTCGTTCTCTTCCTTTATTTCTCGTTCTTCCTCTCCACTCGCTATTTTCAACATCCTTCCGATTATTCAGCCTCGTTTTCTCTCCGTTGACTCTCCTCCTCATTATTTTCTCTTCCCAGTCTCTCCCTCCTTCCTCCATTCGTTTCTCTCTTCTTTCCCTCACTCCTCCACTTTCTATCTTCTGTGTTCAAATATTTCCTTTATATCCTTTAATCCCTCACCCACCTTTATCCTTCCAGCCATTTCCTCCTCCTCCTCCTCCTCTTCCCTGATTTCCTCATCATGTACATTCTCTCTCTTATTAATTTCCTCCTCCTCCTCCCTCTCCCCCAACTTTCCTCCTCCTCCTCCTCCTCCTCCTCCTCCTCCTCCCTCATTTCCTCCCCAGCCACTTCCTTTCTCCCTAATTTCCTCTTCCTTTTCCTCTTTCTCCTCCGTCTCCCCTTATTTTCCTCCTCCTCCTCCTCTTCTTCGTTTCTAATCTCTCTCTCTTTTTCATTCCTTCTACTCCCTAATTTCCTTCTCTCTTTCCTAGTTTCCTCTTTCTCCCTTTTCCTCCCTCGGTTCTCTTCTTCCCTCCCTTTCCTAGTTTCCTCCTCACCCTCCTTCTCTCTCCCCTCAATTTCCTCCTCCTCCTTTCCTCACCTCTCTAACTGCCTCCTCCATCTTCACTCTCCTTCCCTTCAACTCTCTTCCCCTCCTCTCCTTCCCAATCCACTCTCCTTCCCTTCAACTCTCTTCTCCTCCTGTCCTTCCCCATCCACTCTCCTTCCCTTCAACTCTCTTCTCCTCCTCTCCTTCCCCATTCACTCTCCTTCCCTTCAACTTTCTTTTCCTTCCCCATCCCTTCCCTGTTCTCTCCCGCTCCTCGGTCTTCCACTCCTCCCTAATTTGTTCCTCCTTAGGTCTCCTTATTTATTCTCGCCTCCTCCTCCTGACCGCTTACCCTTAATTTTCTCCTCCTCCTTCCCTCTCCTCCGTATTCTTTCCTCCTCCCTACTCTCCCCTCCTCCTCCTCCTCCTCCTCCCTACTCTCCCCTCCTCCTCCTCCTCCTCCTCATCATCATCATCATCATCATCATCATTATCCTTTCCTTTCCTGTTCTTTCCTTTCCTAATCTTCCATTTTCGTTTTTCTTCTTCGTCTTTATCCCTCCTCATCGAACTTTTTCTTCTCTTCTCCATGGACCCGTTCTCTTCCATCCTTTACCTTCCTTCCTCACCTATCCTCCTCCATCCTTCCTCTCACCTCTATAAGACTTAATTCATCTTTCCTCCCATGTCTACTTCCTTTATTACCCTTCCTATCCACCTTCCTCCATCATTACCCTTCACACCACGCCTATCTTCCTTCATCCTTCCTCTCCACACCTATCCACAGCTATCTTCTTTTCCCCACATGTCTCCCTGTATCCTTGCTCCCCACATCTATTTCCTTCCAATCTCCCCCGTCTTATCTATATTTCTCCAGTGTCCCAGTCTCCACATCTAATTTCCATCCTTCGTTGTCCAGCCTCTTTCGTCATCACCTTCTTCCATCCTTCCCATCCTTCTCCTTCGCTTCTTTTCCTCATCCAATCCTCCCCCATTTTGACATCCATCCTTCATACCCTTTTACCTCCATCCCATCTCCCTTTCCTCTTTTCTCTCCTCTCTTTCTTTTTCTCTTCTTCTCTCGCATTTTCCTCTCTCCTCTGCTTTTCTTTCTTTCCTCCCGTTACTCTCCTTCTCTCCCTGTTTCTCGCAACCATTGTTTTTTTTCTTTTTCTCTTCATTTCTCTCTCCCATCCTTATTCTGTTCCTTTATCTCTCATCATCCAGTTATTCTTTTGCTCTTCCCTCCTCCCTTACCTTTTCCTCTCATCCTCATGTTTTCTCTCTCTCTCTCTCTCCCCATCTTCACTATATTTCTCTCGCCACTTCTCTCCTTCCGTCTTTCCTTTTCCATTCTTATCGCATACCCTCCTTATATCAATTTTCTCCCTGTTTCTCTCTTCTCCTTCCACCTTTTTCTCCTCTCTCTGCTCTTCCTCTTTGTTTTTCTCTCAGTCTCTAATTTTCCTCCCTTCCCTTCATTTTCCCTCCTTTCTCCTCCACCCTCCTTGGCAGCATGGTGTCTGAAAATTCATTATATAGCACCAGCCGCGTCGGATATTACGCCAAGGAGGTGAATTTCGCCACACCGCCATGGTTAGCGCACGGGTTTTATGGATTTTTTGTGTTTTTTGCCCATGAGAGAGAGAGAGAGAGAGAGAGAGAGAGAGAGAGGGAGGGAGGGAGGGAGAGACTGTGTGAGAAATTGTGCACTGATTTATTTACTTTTCTATATTTTCGTATTGTACAGCAAATACAACTTCCTGTTATCCTAGTTTTACAGTTTAATCATTAGCTCGGTATATTATGAACGAGAAGCTGAACTTTCTTGTAAATAACGCAGTGCTAAGTTCCAAAGGGTCCATCACCAGTGTTTTGGTTCCACAATTCTGCACTTTCCCGCCAGATGTCTCTCATCATCATTCTTCCTTCCTCTCGTCTCCGTTTGTCCGCGTTTTCTTTTACATTTTCCTCATTTTAATCGTTCTTCTCTAGTCCTTGTCGTAATCCGTTATCATGAGTTTTCTGTTTTCCTCCTTATCACGAACTCTCACGTTTTCATCCTGACCTGCACATCTTCTTTCCATATTGCCACTTCCTCTTGGCTCTCCTGACCCCACATATATCACTGGGCATAAAGAGGAAGACTCTAAGGGAAAACTCTTAAGGAATTCCGTGCACATTATGGGACCATTCGTCGTTGTGCATAAGGTATTATTCATACTGCAATGCATATCCCACTCCCACGAGGATGTAATAGTTTAGTTCTCTCTTGCTACTTCCAGACGATTTTGTCCAACTTCAGAAAAGCCTCTTGTACTAAGGAGGTTAAATAAGACTACATCTAACGTTTCCGGTTCGATAAATGTATCCTCAACCGAAAGAAATCGTGTGGAAATAACGAGAATATTATATGAGAGATGTTCTTAGACAAACAACTTCATATATTTAAGACCACTACATAAAGTAATCTCTAGTGTACAGTTATTAGTACTCGTACGTAACTCTACCCTGCCTTTTGAACGTGTGGTGCTGACTGAATGACTGTGTTGTTAGCCTCTCCTGTTTTTCCCATTCTTCACCTAGCTGTGGGCGGGCATGGCGCGGCTTGTCTCCAGGGGTATGATGATGATGATGAATCGAGACAGGAGTGAGGAAGAACACCAACAACAACAGCGGAGGAGAGAGAGAGAGAGAGAGAGAGAGAGAGAGAGAGAGAGAGAGAGAGAGAGAGACTCACAGCTGGAGAAGGGGTGAGAGAGTAGTGGTTTATTGTGTGTGTGATGGGCCAATAGCGATGCACGGATCCTATATCCGTTCTCATACACACACAATATCCTACACCAGAACCATTACGTAAGAGGAAATCTCCGCTAACACTTTCACAACGATGACGCCTTTTTTTTTTTTATGCGAGGAAGAAGGAACCAAAGGCTGCGAGCTCGCAATTGTTGTTCCTTCCAAGAAAAACAAAATACAAGACGCCAGATGAGTTTCCTGGGGTAAGGTCAGACCTCTCCAAGTAACAAGGCGAAGAATATATTGACGTACATCAGGATATATATTTCTGAATGCTGAGTGAATGGGATTGTGGTCAGTTATTCTTAAACGCTCTGGACAATAAGTTTTTCTACCTTGGATTTTTCATTTGTACCTTTTCTAGATCAACCCCACACCATTTACAACAGTGGAAAGGAAAATGATACTGACAACAAATATAATAATCAGATATTCTTCTCGTTATCATTAATAATTTTAAAATTATCATCACCATTATTATTATTATTATTATTAGATATCATTATTACTGTCATTATCATCATCACTATTAATACTGTATATCATTACTCCTTTTCTTTATCATAACTTCATCACCTCCATTATAAACTTTCACTTCGTTTTCTTCTCCTCCTCCTCCTCTATAACTATTTTCCCCACTGTCTGTACTAATGTACTGTGCATACAATCACTCAAATCCTGCAAAGCTTCTGCTTCTGTGTTCCTCCCATTTCCAGGCTTCTTAATTATCTCCTCTTTCGGTTGTTTTCCGTATTCCTATCGGTCTCCCAATTCCATTTACAATATATATATATAAAATCTGTTTCTCCATCATACCCAACAGTTTTATCACATCATTCTCATCCTCCATCATTCTCCCTCTCCATTCTGATCATCCATCATTCTCCTTTTCATCGTTCTTCCTCTCATTCATTCATTCATAACCCTCTCTATTATCCTCCCATTCCATCATTCTCCTTCTTCATCATTCTACCTTTCCATCACTCTCCCTCCACCATTCTCTCAACCCTGCTCATTCTTCCTAGTCTACTCTCCATGTCTTCTCACGTTTTCCCTCCAATTTTTCCTCTTTTCCAACCTCTCACGTTATCCCTTCCTCTCATACGCCCGCCAACCTACTCTCTTCAAGTCCTTCATGATATTTCTCACAAATCTCTCTCTCTCTCTCTCTCTCTCTCTCTCTCTCTCTCTCTCTCTCTCTCTCTCTCTCTCTCTCTCTCATATTCACCGGCTAATTGATCTCTCTCTCTCTCTCATTCCTTCATCACGTTTCACTATAATTCCATGCCTATCATAAATTCACTGAAACATTTGCACTCTCTCTCTCTCTCTAATTCCTTCATTACTTTTTTCCCTAATTCCCTGCCATTCATAAATTCATTTAAGCATTAATTAACACACACACACACACACACACTCTCTCTCTCTCTCTCTCTCTCTCTCTCTCTCTCGTGTTCACCGACTAATTGATTAATCTCTCTCTCTCTCTCTTCTCTCTCTCTCTCTCTCTCTCTCTCTCTCTCTCTCTCACACACACACACACACACACACACAAGCACACACAGAGATGTCGTGAGGCGAAGTTTTGGTAATGCCTAATGAGTCCCTGGTATATTCCTGATCACAGACACTCCCCTCGTGAATACTGAACACAGAACGATGCATTTTGACACGAATTCCCAGCCTATAGTTCAGCATCGTTCATTTTGGGAATTCCTGCAAACACCTGCCTATCCAACCCGCTTCTTTAACTGTTATCATTATTCAACGTATGTATTTAGATAGTAACTTTTTCTAATATTTTAATGTTCAGGTCACCAAAAAATACCTTTAGTTCTCTCTCTCTCTCTCTCTCTCTTTCTCATTCCTTCACTACTTTTCTCCCTAATTCCGTCTTTCATAAATTCACTGAAGCATTAACTCTCCTTCTCTCTCTCTCTCTCTCTCTCTCTCTCTCTCTCTCTCTCTCATTCCTACTACTTTTCTCCCTAATTCCGTCTTTCATAAATTCACTGAAGCATTAATTCTCTCTCTCTCTCTCTCTCTCTCTCTCTCTCTCTCTCTCTCATTCCTACTACTTTTCTCCCTAATTCCGTCTTTCATAAATTCACTGAAGCATTAATTCTCTCTCTCTCTCTCTCTCTCTCTCTCTCATTCCTACTACTTTTCTCCATAATTCCGTCTTTCATAAATTCACTGAAGCATTAATTCTCTCTCTCTCTCTCTCTCTCTCTCTCTCTCTCTCTCCAGTACCCTTAAATGCTTTACTTCTGTCACTATGGGTTGTGGATAATTTTTTTTACTTATTCCGACTACCAAACAGACGATTTTATTTAGCTTATAAAAAGACCTATAGTACTGAAGGTATGAACGATAGCTACAGAAAATCCATATAATTTCGCTCTAACAGTCTCCCCTGAATTAAGATATATGGACTGGCGGTGGAAAGAATCATTATAAAAAAAGACGTGACGGTTTTTGAAAAGGATAAACACTTGTGAGCGAAAAACGGGGGAAATTAGTAACGTATGGTGTGCAGTGAAGTATAATATAAAGGATGATACATTTTGGTACGACTATTGATTCGCTCGTTTCGTACCGTTTACTGTGGGGGTTGTGACATATGAAGTGCTTGACGAGAGAGAGAGAGAGATGGGGGAGAGGGAGTGGCAGAGAGACACTCAAAGACAAAGACGGGAGAAAGAAAGTGAGACAGACAGACAGAGAGAGACAAAGACGGGAGAGAGACAGACAGACGGAGAGAGAGAATGTGTGTGTGTGTGTGTGTGTGTGTGTGTGTCACAGGAAGCGGCAGTGAATCAGGATGAGTGAGGCTGCATGTGGACTGAGATTGTCTGGGTGTAACTCAATAAAAGGGTTCAAAGTGATTTATCCAAAGCTTCTTATGTCATTCCCAGCATCAAGACCTCACGATATTCTCTCTCTCTCTCTCTCTCTCTCTCTCTCTCTCTCTCTCTCTCTCTCTCTCTCTCTCTCTCTCTCTCTCTCACACACACACACACACACACACTTTTTTTTCTTGTTTTTTTCGTCTCCGCTCACCTTTCCTCTTTTAATTCTTCTTTGTCCTTTCTTAGTTTCTTCCCACATCCTCCTCCTCCTCCTGTTCTTCCTCCTCCTCCTCCTCGTCCTACTCTTGTTCCTCTTCCTTCTCCTCCTCGTCCTCCTCCTCCTTCTCCTCCTCCTCCTCCTCCTCCTGTTCTTCCTCCTCCTCCTCCTCCTTTTTCTCTCTAAGCGGTTTAAGATCACAGGCCATGCGAAGGCGAGTGGGAGGAGATAGGGAGAAAGGTGTGTGTGTGTGTGTGTGTGTGTGTGTGTGTGTGTGTGTGTGTGTGTGTGTGTGTGTGTGTGTGAGAGAGAGAGAGAGAGAGAGAGAGAGAGAGAATCAAGATGGGGACTGAGAAAGAGGAGAACGGAGATGTTGGTATAGGGAGAGAATTTGAGAGAGGGAGAGAATTTGAGAGAGGAAGAGGAAATGTTCAAGAAGGATGGGGAGGGAAAGAGAAGAGAGAGAGAGAAGGAAACAGGTGAAGGAATGAGGAGAAACAGAGGAAGAAATGAGACAAGAAAAGGTGAGATGAAAAAAAGAGCAGGGAGATTGAAAAAGATGGAAAGACGGGAGCAAGAGTGAAAGGGAGGAGAGAGAGGAAAAGAGAGGAGGAACAGGGAGAGGGAAGGACAGGAGGGAGAGGTGACGGAGAGAGGAAGGAAAGGTGAGGGAAAGAGAGAAAGGAGAGGTGAGGGAAAGAGAGGAGGGGGAGGTGAGGGAAGGAGAAGAGGGAGATGTGAAGGAAAGAAAGAAGAGAGAGGTGAGGGAAAGAGAGGAGGAACAGCAAGAGGGAAAGAGAGAAGGAAGAGGTGAGGGGAAAGACAGGAGGGAGAGGTGAGGGATAGAGAGGAGGGAGATGCGAGGGAGAGAGGTGAGGGAAAGAGAGGAGGAAGGGGTGGGGGATAGACAGGAAGGAGAGGTGAGGGAAAGACAGGAGGGAGGGATAAGGGAAAGACAGGAGGGAGGGGTAAGGGAAAACAGGAGGGAGTGGTAAGGGAAAGACAGGAGGGAGGGGTAAGGGAAAGAAGAGAAGAAGGGGGAAAAGGGATGGGGAAAAGGAAAGGGAGGTGGGAGAAGGAAGGGGAGGGGTACAGCAAAAGAGGAGGGGGAAAGAGAAAGGGGAGAGAAAAGATGAGAGAAAGGGAAACAGAAGGAGAGAGAATGAAAAGAGTAAGATAAAGAGAGAGGGAAAGAAGAGAGTAAGATAGAGGGGAAGAAGAGAGTGAGATGAAGGGAAAGGGGAGAGAAGAGAGGGTGAGAGAGGAAGAGGAGAGGTAATAAGAGAGAGGGAGAGGGAGCGAGGGAGAGGCAGAGATTTATGGAGACAGGAGAATGGGAGATAAGACAGACCAGAACAATTAACGGGGAAGGAGCGAGGGAAAGAGGTAGTGAGATTGAGTAAATGAGCGAGAGAGAGAGAGAGAGAGAGAGAGAGAGAGAGAGAGAGAGAGAGAGAGAGAATAAAACGAAGAAAGAATATTAGAAGAATGGTGGTGAGACAAAACCACGAAGTAAAAAGGAACAGGGAATGAAGAAATAGAGGAAATGTGAAGGAAATACAAGAAAATAACAACGAAGGGTGAGTATAAGTTGAAAAATAAAGGAAAACGAAGAAAAAGTAGGAAAGATGTATAGGGTAATGAAAGGGACAAACTGGGGGAACGTGAGACGGGACAAAGAGGAGACCGGATGCGACAGTTTCAATGGAGGCTCCAGTCTATTTTAGTCACCCCTGCTAATTGCTCCGGGGACGCTATTTTCTGTGGAATTTTTGAGAGGAAAACGGGCTGAAGGTGAAATAAAGTGCATTCCTTTCTCTCTCTCTCTCTCTCTCTCTCTCTCTCTCTCTCTCTCTCTCTCTCTCTCTCTCATTCCACAATGAACACACTCGCTCTCACCTAAGTCCTCCAGTAATGGTTCTCACTCTCTAATTTTCTTCTAATCCTCTCTCTCTCTCTCTCTCTCTCTCTCTCTCTCTCTCTCTCTCTCTCACACACACACACACACACACACACACACACACACACTATAAATCGTTCTGGCCTTCGTCTTTTACTTCAAAACTTACTTTTTTTTTCTCCTTCCTTCATCCATCTTGTTTATCAGTCCTCTCTCTCTCTCTCTCTCTCTCTCTCTCTCTCTCTCTCTCTCTCTCTCTCTCTCTCTCTCTATCAAATATATTTTAATCTCTTTTCTCTCTCTCCACATCGTCTCTTTCATTTTTCCATCTCACATTTTATCACCCTCTCTTTCTCTCTCTACATATCCACCTTCACTAAATCATCCTTCCCTTATTTACCTCTCTCTCTCTCTCTCTCTCTCTCTCTCTTTCTCTCTCCCTCTACCCCCGTGATTGGAGGAGGCATTGCCCAGAGGCGCTTTCTGCTCTCTGATTGGTTAGCGAATTTCCCCGCCTGAATGCAAGGGGAAAAACGAAGGAGAGAGAGAGAGAGAGAGAGAGAGAGAGAGAGAGAGAGAGAGAGAGAGAGAGAGAGAGAGAGAGAGAGAGAGAGAGAGAGAGAGAATCATAAGTTACGAAGAAGCAGAAATATGAGAAGTAATAACAGGAGGGACAAAGGGAAGAACAATACTAAAGAGAGGGATAAGGAAGAAGACAGTGATGGTGCAGAAAAAGGAGAGAGAAAAAGAGAGATATTGAAGGCCGATGAGGTGAAGGGAGAGAAAGAAAAAAAAAAAGATTGAACAAGGGAGGAAAGGACATTAAGAGAAATGAGGAGTAATGGACCGGGGGAGGGAGGGAGAAATGAGATGGGTGAGAGAGAGAGAGAGAGAGAGAGAGAGAGAGAGAGAGAGAGAGAGAGAGAAAGAGAGAGAGAGACAGAGACAGACAGACAGACAGACAGAGAGATGGACAGCAACGGTCTGGAGGGGAAGGGGGAAAGGGAAAGAGAGGAGAGAAATACGGGACAAAAGAGGGATGGCGTAAAGGAAGGGGGATATGGGAGGTGAAGGGAGAGGAATAAAAGCACGATGGCAAAGGAGGAATGGAAAGAGGGTGTGGCAGAAGGAAATAAAGATGTATGGATGGTTAGAAGAGAGAAGGTTGGAAGGACTGTGGATAGGGCGATGAAGTGCAAATAGAGGTGGCTAGGTACAGTTGGGGACAAAGTTTACCCACTATTTCAGCTCTTTTACCTGCTCACCTCCCCCTGCTGACTAATATTCCTGGGAAAGGCTTAGCAAGTTACTCTACCCACTGACGATTCTCTTGTAATATGATACGTCAGGGAGGAAAGTGAGGACATGCCCTAAGTGTGAAGTAGACGCAGCGAAACAGAAAGCAAAGTTTGGTCCCTGACTGTACAAAGAAGGCAGTAAGGTAACGTAGGTATGAGGTAGGTAGGTAGCGGTAGGCAGTGAGATATAGCTTAGGCCTATGGTGGAATGTGCCGGTATGTATACTGTACAGTAGGTAGAAAGGTTAAGATTTAGTCCATTTATCTACAACCCGACGCACCAGTCCAGATAGAGATGGCCAAAAAGTCAGACAACTCAGAAATCATGTAAAAGGTGAGGTATTTAATTAAGCAGGTAGACAGATATAGAGAATAAGCTAGCAGGTAATTAATGGAGACAAGTTTCAAGCCTCTTCCGTCCAACTAATGGACATAGTTTCTAATTTAAGTCCGACAGGCCTTCCTAAACTAAAGAAAAAAAACTAAAGAAAAAAAAAAGTGCCAGAAACACATTAAACAGAATACGGGGGTAGACAGGTAAATATGAAGGTACCGTTAGTAACACTGCAAACACGTATACAGGCTTTCAAGGAGAGGCTATATAGTGATGAAGGCAACGTAGGCAAACAGCAGGTAGGTCTATGTAGATTGAACAGAAAGGCTAAGCTAACAGAGAAATAGATAGGTAGGTAGGTAGGTAGGCAGCTGAAAGGTAGGTAGGCAGGTAAGTTGGAAGGTTGGCAGCTAAAGAAACAAGAAGACAAGCGAATAAGCAATCATGTAAGAAGGTAAATAAGCTTGGCAGTGGGCAAGTTGGTCAGTAGGCATGTAAGTAATCCCACGTGGGTAGGTAGATAGGCAGGTATTAGGTAGGTAGGTGGGGAGGCGAAGTGGGTAGAGGTTAATTAAACGACTACCAGTAAGCTGACCAAGTACCGGTAGGTAGGCTAGGCTTGTATGGAAGACGCAGGTAGTGAGGTAAGTAGGTCCATGTAGGTAGGTATGTATGCAGGCAGGCAAGTTCAGTAGGTAAGGTAAATAGGCAAGGAGAAGGGTAACAGACTGGAGAAGCAGGAAGGCATATGTAGGTCCACGTAAGTAGAGAGATACAGTAGGTTGATAAGCAGGTAAAAACTGTACATGCACGTAAGTAGGTAGGTAGGTAGGTGGGTGAGTAAGCAAGCAGGCAGCCAAGTAAGGTAAATAAGGTTTACGAAGGTACCATATGTAAGTAGCACGTAGCTGGGTAGATAGGCAAGTAAGCAGACAGGCAGGACGGTAAGTAAATACTGTAGGCCGATAGGTATGTAGGGTGACAGACAGGTAAGAAGTGTGGCAGACAAGTAAGTATGTATGCAGGTAGGTAAGTAAGCAGGTGGACAGATAAGTAAGTAGGCAGAGAGATAGATACGTAAGTGGGTAGGCAAGAAAGTAAGTAAGTAGACTGGTTGGCAGGCAGGAAAACGGTAAGTAGGACGGTATGTTAATAACAATAGATAGGGAGGTAGGTAGGTAGCCAGACAGATAGCCAGTGCCGATAATGTGGATGATATGAAGAATCGTTGCTTCCAATAGGCCTATAAGTCTCAGGCGTTGGATAGCTCGATGTGGGGTTCTATCTTGAGGTAGGTGCTGCTCTGTCACCCTTGCCCCTGTCTATCTTGTATTGTATGTGGAGGCGAGATGTACAGTAGACACTCCTGGGCTACGGGGTTTATTGTGACACAGTAATATCGTGGTGTGATAGACAGAGTGACGGACCCACGTACTGTCAGCGTGACGGCGAACCTCCTACACTATCTACAAAGCTTCCTTCTGTCATCTCTGGTTCTTTCTGGCTCCCTGAATATGCCCTCCGATTTCTGAGAATAGATACTGCTTGGTGGGTCTCGGCGGGTGGGTGTAATATCTGGTATCTTTCCTGTCACACGGGCTAACCGGCTTACGGCAGTTCCCCAACGTGTTTGCTGCATAATGGGATTCTCGGTCGTCTGGAAAATGTCTGCAATACATTATGTGTATGCAAAGGCTGGAGGATGTGTACGTCTTCGCCAGAACACTAGCCATTGGAAGTTGTGCAAGTGGTACCTATTGTGCTAAGAGATAATATACTAATGCCTATGATTATTACATGACATTAATGCCTATAGGTAGGCAGATAGGTAAGCAAGAAGATAAGTAAGTAGGTATGGAAGGTAGGAAAGTAAGTAGGTAAGCAGAAAGATAATTAAGTAGGGAGGAAGACAGGAAAGTAAGTAGGTACCGGTATGCAGAAAGGAAGATAAGTAGGTAAGCAGAAAGGAAGGTAATTAGGTAAGCAGGAAGGAAGGCAATGAAGTAAGCAGGAAGGAAGGTAATTAGGCATGCAGGAAGGAAGGTAATTAGGTAAGCAGGAAGGAAGGTAAGTAGGTAAGCAGGATGAAAGGTAAGTAGGTAAGCAGGATGAAAGGTAAGTAGGTAAGCAGGTAGGAAAGTAACCAGGTGAGCAGAAAGAAAAGTAAGTAGGTTGTTCGGCAGTCAGGGAAGTAGCTTTTCAGGCAGGCAAGCATGCAAGTAAGTAGGCAGGTGGGCAGGGAAATAGGTAGGCAGGTCATGAAGCAGGTAGGCAAGCATGAAGGTCAGCAGGTTCACGGAAATATGTAAGCAGTAAGTGCGTAAGTAGACCAGCAGTTAAGTATTTAAGAAAGTAAGACCATGTAGACAGGTAGGTAACTGGAAATAAGCAGGTAAGTAGGTTCATGTAGGTAGGCAAGAACGGGAGGGAGGAAAGTCGGTAGGTAGCACGGTAGGTAGGTTTGTAGACACATGGTTTGTAAGCGGGGATGTTGGTAGGTAGGTGAGCAGGTAGGAAAGTAGGTATGCGGGAAGTAAGCAGGCAGGTGGGCAGGCAAGCAGGTGAGTTGGTAGGTAGGTAAGTAAGTAAGTAGGTAGGTAGGCAGGCAGGTGGGGAGGGAGGGAGAGTGGAGTGGGCATTTGTGGTGAGTAGAATATGAATGGTTGTATTAGCTGCAGTGGGAGAGTGGGTAAGAGACGGAGCGGAGGGAAAAGTGGTGAGAAAATGAGAGAGAGAGAGAGAGAGAGAGAGAGAGAGAGAGAGAGAGAGAGAGAGAGAGAGAGAGAGAGAAAACAAACGATGACTGAAAGATAAACAGGTGGAATGCAAGACGGAAACTGGAACAAGAAGCGGTGCCAAGGCACAGCAAACCCGTCCCCGGCAGTCATTTTAGTGCTGACGTATAAACACAACATGATATCTAGTCAAAGATGTCACATATCAAATTTTGAGTAAATCGGGTGACAACTGACGATTTTATGCCTATCTGAAATTTTAGGCCCGACCCACCTGACATTGACCGCCCTACAGCTAACTGGGGGGTGACCCCAGTGATGTAATGAGGCATGTCATAGGATGCAGATATGAAACATGCACCTTTAGGTTCCATGTCGATATGCCGATATGACGACTTTGAAAGGAGTTATGGCGAAAAAACATTTTTTTTTTTTTTTACATTTTTTTGGGCCTACAGCCTGGGCCTTGGCCCAATTTGGCCCAAAATTTAATCAGGCGATCAGAAGGTCATAGCCCATCATCCCTATGATTTTGGTCAAAGTCGCACCGGTAGTTTTCGCGTCAAGTTGTCAACAGACAGACAGACAGACAGAGAAACAAAAACAAACGAACGAACAGACAAACCAGGTGAAAACAATACCCTTCCCCGAACCCCTCCGGGGGTGGGGAAGGGTAAAAAGAGAAAGGTGAAAATAAAGACCGATCTTGGAAGCGAGGACTGATGACGGTGGTGATAAAAAGGGAAGGAATCTGAAACAACAAACAAAGAAAAACAGGCTAAAGGCGGAAAGACGTGCAGATGAAAGTTGAAACGAATGGAGAAAGAGAGAGAGAGAGAGAGAGAGAGAGAGAGAGAGGGGGGTAAATCAAAGTGAGATCTGAAAAGAAAAGAGGAAGGGCGAAGGGAAAGAGAGGGGTGTGGAAAGTAGGGAAGGGCACTAGACAACGAAAAATGCAGGAGAATGAAAGAAGCAGAAAGAAAACTAAGGAATGGAAAGGAAAAAGGGAAAAGGAGGAAGATGAGAGGACTGACATAAAGGACAGAATTGCACAAAAGGGAAGACCACAAATAAAAGAAATTGAAAAACAGAAGGGAAACTGAGTAGCAAGGTGGAAAGAGAAAATTGAGAAGAAAAGGAAAAGACGAGGAAAACGAAGAGGAGGAGCAGAAAGACAGTGGTTAGGAAAGAGGAAAACTGGAATGGAAAACTAACAAGGAGAGAGAGAGAGAGAGAGAGAGAGAGAGAGAGAGAGAGAGAGAGAGAGAGAATTATCCGCTCCATAAAAAGAGGATAAGTGAAAAAAAAATGTGTATGTGTGTGTGTATGTGTGTGTGTGTGTGTGTGTGTGTGTGTGTGTGTGTGTGTGTGTGTGTGTGTGTGTGTGTGTATGTGTGTGTGTATGTGTGTGTTTTCTCCTATACACAAGAAGGACTCCATTACACTTGCAAACAACTATAGTCCCATCTCACTTCTTCCAGTACAGCCAAATAAGAGATCACACACGCTTTGAAGACTCCCTCCAAATGCTGTGTGAACGCTGCTTACCATTAGCCATCTCAGTAGCCACAGTCTTCAGTACATCAACTAACTATGCGAAAGTAAAATACCTATACTCTTTTCACCTTAACTTGGCCCAGACTTGCCTGTTTTTGCGGCTTATTTCACGTAGTTCAATTGCAGAAAAAGACAATGTTTCGCCTCTACATCTTTTCCAGAGCACTTTTTCGTGACTAGCATCATATTCATGGGTTCATCTCCTGCTACAAATCTTCATTCAAAATGGAGATGACAAGTTTACTCCTTAAGAGTATAAAAAAAAAAGAAAAAGAAAAGGATAGCCAGTGGAACGTTGCGGTGACTAATAAATCTAAATTTTTGTCATTTCCAGAAGATTTCATTCACCCGAGAAACCTTTCTAAATGGATGGGTTAGAGAACCTTCCTTAACTCCTTCAGTAGCTACGAGTCTCTTACGTAGAATAAACTCGTCTGGCTGTGGCAAGATTAGAATAAAAGAAAACGTTCCCAGGTGATAAACAAAGCGCAAATTACCGCTCGATTTGCTTTAATTCACTACACTGCAAAAAGCTGGGAAAAACTGCCAAGTATAGTATTGATTTATTCCTTCTTTTGAGCATAATCTTATAACAGAAAACAAATATGGATTTCAGGCCTCTCTAAATACTAAAATTATTAAAAATCATAAAATGACAATGGGACACTGATAATACCTTCACATGTCATTTATTTAGACTATCAGAAAGCCTTTCGTAATGTTCTCAATAAATGGCTGATAAGTAATGTATATCTCGTGGTCTTGGGATACGAGTAATTTAGTAATGGACCAGTTCCTTCTAACTAATCACGAGTAACTGGTAGTCCTTTTTACTGAAAAGAAAAATCTTCGGATAGGTGACATAAAAAGCAGAGTCCCCCGCTCTCAGACCGTCTTTTTTTCCTTTTTACATTTATATCTATAGTCTAGAAGATGAACACGATAATATGAGGTTGGACAACTAGTTACTTAAGAAGACTACGACTCCATCCAAAATTATCTTGATACGTTAAGAAAATGGAATGAAAACTGGCAGAGGATATGCAAAGTAGATAAAGGTGAAGCACTTGGTGATACTAGCATTAATACAATTACTGAATGTATGACAGGCCTACCCCACTGAGGAAAATAAAGGATGAAAGAGATCTACATATTTTTAGCGTAGATCTGTAAACTTCTCTCCAGTGTATAGCAACAAGTTACAGGATTCTAAGTTGCTAGAAATCACTGTAAGGGGTTTTGATCACGCAATGGTTGATATAACCTCTAAACTTTACACCACCCTAGTTTCACTACATCCAGAATACCGACAAATGAAAAATTCAAGAAGGTGCACCAAAGTTACATAAATTTCACCACTGTAAAGTTTTCCCTTCAAAGAACGACTAAAATAAATATGCTTTCCCTACGAAAACGTCGACTTAGTGGCAATATCCAGGTATTTAAACACTATTTCTATAAAATCATTTGAAATACCGGCTGATACTGCAGTTATAAATGATGGGAAAAATGAAACAGAAATAATGACAAAATCACATCTCTGCAGTGGTACACTAGAATAAGCCACAAGAAATAGTCGTTCAGTGTTAACAGTAAAGATATATACCCTTAAAATTCGGTTAGATAACAGTTTCGACTCTATATACCTCAACTTATTGCCCCCTGTTATTTATACTTCCCATGGATTGCTATGTACTCTCCCTGAGACAGTTTGCGTTCACAGAGAACAAAAACATCTTTTCATCTATTGGGGCATAAATGGTGAGTTGGGCATCATGGCACAAGGGCCTTCTCTCCAGGATGTGGATCCTAGAAGTCTATGCTCTTCTCAAGAGATATCGTATCTAGAGAACAGGCATTTCTCCGTGTTCAGTCGCAGTCAGATCATTACCCAGTCAGAGCAAGTGTCCCTCAGGGCAGATTACTTGCCCGGCTTCCATGAAACATCTACCAGCAGTCTAATTGGATGCCTGACTAAGCGGATCTTGGAAACAGTTGCCTACGCTGATGCTTTACCCAATCACTTCAGCTACAGAGATGAAGACAGCAGTACAGACCAGCTGAAAGAAGTCTTTAATTCTGCAACAGGTGAGGGAACGTGTAAATCATTTTCGCAAAAAAAAAAAAATAATAATAATGACGCAACCATAACCAAGAAGAATGTCTGAAGCGATAGTAACTGATGAATGGTCTTAAGCTACAGTATATCATAAATAGGCCTACTCTTGGTTTGACGTTTGACGCAATAAATGAACGTCAATGGGCGTACACATCTGGCAAGAGATGTCTGCCTATATCAGTTCAACAATACCGTAGCTATGTAAATTCCACAGAATCTTAAGAAACAAACCATTTGCACTAATTAATTTTTAAAATGGACTTTTGTAATGCCAGCTTTAACCTAATTGTAATCATTGTACAATGTATTAGGCTTACGTTTAGATATGACTTGAAAAGATATAAAATAAACATTTTAAAGGAAAGACAGAAATGAAAAAGAAACGTGAAGAAACACGAGAAGAATAAAAAGGAAAAGATGAGAAAGAAGAAGTCAGAAGAGAACAGAGGCTAAAGAAGGGGAAAGACAATGAAAGGGAATAGAATAGCAAGAGGAATGGGCACGAATGGAAGAGGAGGGGAAATGCAATTCAGAATAAGGCAAGAGAGGGGAAGGAAGGGGGAGTGAAGGGAGGGAAGCGAAGTCAGAGGAGAGGAAGGGTATCAGGAAGCGAAGGTAAGGAAACGGAAAAGGTATGGGAGGGAAGAGGAGGAGAGAGAAAGGAAATGACGAGATGCTGAGGATAAGGTTAACATTGAGTAATGATACGAAGAGGTTGAGATGAGAAGGGAAGGAGAGAGGAAGGGAGGGGAGGGGAGGTTTGAAAGAGATGGGAAGAGGAGGCAGGAAATCCTATTGTGGATAAGGCGATAGTAGCGGTAGTGAAGGGGGAGAGGATAGGGAGGGAAGAAGGGCAAGGGGGAGGGGATCAAAGGGAAACTTAGGAAAGAAAAGTAGAGTAATGGGAGGGGAATGAATAGGGTAATACAGCAGAACAACAGAGAATAGAATGAGACAGCAAAAGAGGGGCGGGGAAAAGACTTAAAAACACTGAATGGGCGGAAAGGAAAGGAAAAGAAGTGTGGCTAAAGAACTGAAATGGAGGAAAATGGAACATGAAGTATGGGAAAGGAAAAGAGAAAAGGTGCTTGGGAATGAACTATGTTAAAAAGGGAGGGGAAAGGAATTAAATGAATTGAGTGTACTGCAGAGAAAGAAAATAGGGAAGAGTAAAGGGTTGGATAAGTAACGGAATAGAAAAAGATGAAAATAAGAAGGAAAACAAGTGAAGACAGGACAAAAAGGGAATGGAAGATGACAAAAAGAATTAAGTGGTAAAAAGATGAGAGGCGCAAAATGGTCGAATTTATGAGCAAAATGAAGGGGGAGAGGGAAGATAAACAGGAAAAAGCTACAAGAAAAAGGAGAGAAGGGATGGAGGATTAAAGAGAAAAAGTGTTCGGAAAGCAATGGGCTTGAAGGAAGGAAGAAAGAAAAGAGAAATATAATAACCCTTAGAAGGAAGGGCAAACAATAGCCTAAAAATAAAACGAAAATAAAGTATGTACCGTGACAGTAGAAGGAACGGGAGAGAAAATAAACAGAAAAGGAATGGAACAGAACGGGAGTGTAGAGACAGCAGTGGAATAAAAGTAACTGGGAATAATATCAATAAATGCAAGAGAAGACAAAGATTAAGAGTAATGGATGGGCAAAGAAGGGAGTAAATTAAGGGAAAGGAAAGGCGTAAGGAAAAAGCATCGAAATGGCGGAGAAAATTATGAAGAAAGGAAATAGCTAATAAAAAAAAAAATAGAAGGAATGGAGGAGAAGAGAACAAAATGGGTGGAGGTGAAAGTAAGGGAAAAGCGGGAAGGCAATGGAATGGAAGGGAAGGGGTATGTGAATGCGGTAGTCAGTGCAGGGGAGGGAGGCCTGGATGGGTCGATAGTGAGTGAGGGAGGGAGGCTGCTACCACAACAATCACCACTACTACCACAACTACCACCACCATCACTACGACCACTGCTGCCACAACTACCACCACAATTATCACCACTACTACCACAACTACCACTACAACTATCGCCATTACTGCCACAACTATCACCACTATTACCACAACTACCACCACCAGCAACACTACCACCACAACTATCACCACTATTACCAAAACTACTACCACCACCAACACTATCATCACTACTGCCGCAACTACGACCACAAATATCACTACAAGTATCACCACTGTTATCACTACTACTATTACCACCAACACTACCATCACTACTGCCTCAACTACGACCACAACTAGCACTACAGCTACCACAACTATCACCACCATCAACACTACCACCACTACTGCCATAACTACCACCACAGCTACCACAATTACCACCAACACCACCAACATTATCACCACTAATACAACTACAAAAATTATCACTACTACCACTCCAACTACCATCACCACTACCACAACTATCACTAGCACCATCACAACCACCACCACTCTTACTACAACTACCACAGCATCATTACTGAACCACAACTACCAAAATCACCACCACCACAGCTAATACCATCACCAGCACCACAAATGCGGTATCAGCACCATCGCCGCTACCACCATCACCACTACCACCACGCCTACCATCATCACCAGTACCACAAATACCACCACCGCTACCACAACTGCCACCATCACCACAACTACCACTATTACCACTATCAGAACCACTTTGACCACAACCACAACCACTTTGACCACAACCACTACCACTTTCACAGCCACCACAATAAGTACCACAACCACCACAACGACTTGCCTACCACTGTTAATATACCATCACCACCACCACTACGACTACCACTACTAGCTACAAGTCACAATCACAACTACCATTATTACCTATCACATTGCAATAACCACCACAACTAACACCACTGCCACCATCCCCCATACTGCCATCACCACCCATCACCATCACTAGCACCACTGCCTTCATTACCTCTGCCACAACTACCATCATCACCATCACAACTACCACTACCACCATCACAACTACCACTAACACCACCACCACTGCCAAAATTGCTACCATCACAACCACTACATCATCATCACCACAACAATCAACCACTACCATCACACCATTACCGCCACCACCATCACCACTACTACCACTACTGCTATTTCTGGGACTACTGTACCATCATCACCACCACAGTATCACAATCACCACCACAACCACTAATACTACACCTCTCGCAACTAGGCATCCACCACTACCATCATCATCAGAACCACAGCTATCTTCACTACCACCATCACCAAAACAACTACTACTACATCTACTCCTACTACCATACCACCATCATCACCACCACAACTAGCACCATCACCACCATCACAACTAACTATTCCTACTACCATACCAGCATCACTATTGCAACCGTCACCACCACCACAACAACTACCACCATCACCACCACAACTACCACCATCACTGCCATCACAACTAACTACCCCTATTATCGTACCAATAACGCTACTACTACCATCACCGGCACCACAGCCACCAAAACTACCACCATCACCACCACAACTACCACCATCGCAGGGCCAACATTAGCCTCGTTATCATACATAATATACTCGCTCATACATGTGCTCACAGAAAAAGTACACACCACATTTACATACATACATATAGGCTATACGAACACATGAATAAATATACGGATATACCTCGCCTCTGTATACCGGTAGATATGATAATCTAAACCTACACATACATCTCCACACCTGCGAAGGTATATGAAAGAAACAAACAGTAGCATAGGTTCACGTAAAAATGTGTACACACAGAATAGCCTAGCCCTGTCTACACTCAACTACTTACATACACAAAACACATACAATATACCGCACACACAGTGAGAGTACCCCGTCATTCCCAATGAGTAACCCATCATTCCCAATGAGTAACCCATCAGTCCCAATGAGTAGCCCATCAGTCCTGGTGAGCAGCCCATCATTCCCAAAGAGTAGCCCATCAGTCCTGGTGAGCAACCCATCATTCCCAAAGAGTAGCCCATCATTCCCAACGAGTAGCCCATCAGTCGCACTCAGTAACCCGTCATTCACATCGAGAGTAGCCCGTCATTCACATCACCTCGGTGGTGAAAAAATGAAGTGTTAGTACTGGTGGATTCAATTATGCAAACTAAATAAATCATAAAATCAGCGTATGGTTTGACCGTATTTTGGCTGAAACAGAACAAAACTGCAATTTACCCTTCGGTATGGTAACTTCACTCTTACCATACTACTGTTGTTGCTGTTGCTCTATAGCTATTATCATTGTATATATTCATGTCCGATCAGGATCGTAGAGGCACAGGGCTAGGGTATTTAGCCTGCTCCAGACATTCATGGCAGAATTGACCAGTCGCTATCCCCAAAACGATATTATGGGAGCAATAAGCCTCAACCATCTTTGTGATGAAAACCTTTTCGGGCCACACCCGGTTGAAGCTCCATAACCCACTACGCCAACAGGCGTTCATTTGGTTTACTAAACGTAATACCGGTACTGTAAAATGTTTTCCTGGTCTACCAGTACAAGAAGCCATTTGGCTTGTCACTTAGTAAAGTGTCACCTAAAGGTAGCATTACACCAGGTAGGTGGATGGTTGTCTGGCAGGTGCTCGAGACGCTGGAGAAGCTTAGACATTAAAATGTTTATTAATACTGTAAGCATGAAGTCCTATACCCGCCGCCAGACAAATTGTCTCATAAGCCCCGCCCCTTTCCTGAAGTCCTGGCCTCAAGTCTATGACCTTTCCACTCTCTGGGGGTGGAGGAGGCGGGGCTTAAGGGACAAATTGCCTGGTGATAGGTACCACAAGTATGTTAGGACAAGGTACAAAAGAAATGAACAGAAATGCAGGTCACCTGTGTGAAATGTAAGTCACCTGTAGGGTAGTTTCTCTGCACTGAACAAATCAAATAAAATATAAAAATAGTATGTCCTACATGTTGCCTGTGCAGTACAGACATGGACAGGTTGTAGTCGATGTAGGTGGTGTATTCTAGGCTATCTGGATACGGAAGGGGGGACATGGAGGGTTACGGGTGTACCAATAGAATGATGATCCACTGCCGGGCGGAGGGTGGGGGGTTTTAAGAGAAAAATGGAAATGTGGTATACCTGTATATCTGGCTGGGTAGTCTCCGTAGCGGTTTCCCCGGGGCATCATGATTCTCACCGCGGGTTCTTTGGCTGCAAGCCGTCAGAAGCATGAGAGGATGAAAAAAATGACACTGATAACTGATCTGCTGTACCCGCATGCCACCAAAGAGCTTACAGCGACTAGAGAACAGCCACAAATGCTTGAAATGAGTTGGTGTGCTGGCCTATTAAGTGAGGCAGCGTCCTGAGATGGATTAGTGCCGAATGTGCAGGCCTCTACGATAAGTCAGAGTGGAAACTAAGTCACAACCTCCAAAGTCTGTCTGAAGTTCCACAGGTTGCCCCAAGCACAGCTGGTTCTGAATGCATGTTCAAAGCAAGGCTCGGGTTTGAAGGCATTATCTCCACGGGTGAACACGGGAAAGGTGGAGGGCAGACTGCACCGTCTCCATCTTCCTCACGTCCTAACTGCATCTAAGTCATGCTCTGAAGTTGGGGTTGCCTGTCATAAAATGAGGAAGAGTCAGTCAAGCTGTCGTCCTTGGAGTCAGAGGAGTAGAATAAAGAGCTTTCGTGGATGTGGCACGACGCGAGGCCACGTCAGCTATCCTTGACCCGTCCAGGTTGTTTTCTTGGCTCCAAGGGAAATGGACTCTGGTCAGACGTGTTGCCAGTTAACGTATGAAAAGCCACAAAGAAAAGTCTAATGCCGGGCCTGTCCCCAAATTCATACCTTGTCCCTGTGATCTCATGAAAAGGCATACGATAGGATCCTGCCCACGGTACTGGGCGCCGGAAAGGTGGGCTCTCCTCTGATATACAGTAGCCTCATCCCCAGGTTTAGGGGGGAGGGGGCAGCAATACACACATTTCTCACATGTACAAGGCATGTAAAATGAAGGAAGACGAGACTCGCTGTCGCTTCTCCTACAGTTTTAAATTTATGGCAAAAAGAAACATATACATAAAACAAATGCACAATAATAAATGTATAACCTCTCTCTCTTCTCTCTCTCTCTCTCTCTCTCTCACACACACACACACACACACACACACACACACACACACACACACACACACACACACACCGCTCGCTGGTGCAGTGGTAACGTTCTCGCTTGCCAAGTGGTGGACGGGAGTTCGCGCCTCGCTCAGGTTGCGAAAAGTTTCACTGACGAAGTGGGTGGTTACTGTCCCCCTTGAGCAAGGGGACGGGTGTGTGCGTGTGTGAAGGTCACAGCCTTGCCCTTAGATCGGACTATATGAGCTCTCAGCTCCCTTCCGGGAGGGTAAAAGCTGACGATCACGACCATCAAGTGATCCTGACCGACCCAGTGAATTACACACACACACACACACACACACACACACACACACACACACACACACACACACACACACACACACACACACAATGCTTCTTATAATCAGTGTGATAGACAAGAGACTGATAAGGCCATTATCAAGTTTGATATAATCATTTTGATTAGGCTACTAGACTGTGTGTGTGTGTGTGTGTGTGTGTGTGTGTTTATTTTTTTTTCTCTCTGTCTGTCTGTCTGTCTGTCTCTCTCTCTCTCTCTCTCTCTCTCTCTCTCTCTCTCTCTCTCTCTCTCTCTCTCTCTTTCTCGTTATCAGCGTCAGCCTCGTGGATCACTAAAGTTAGCATTACTCTCCACTTCCTGGTACAAACTAAACACGTCCCCATCCCACTGCAGACAACAGTGAAGCCTTATATTATTAAATCACTGGGCTTTTCTTGTGTCAAACCCGATTTCTCCCCGTGTGTGTGTGTGTGTGTGTGTGTGTGTGTGTGTGTGTGTGTGTGTGTGTGTGTGTGTGTGTGTGTGTGTGTGTGTGTGTGTGTGTGTGTGTGTGTGTGTGTGTGTGTGTGTGTGTGTGTGTGTGTGTGTGTGTGTGTGTGTGTGTGTGTGTGTGTGTGTGTGTGTGTGTGTGTTCTAGTCGGCTCAGGATGATTCTTAACACCTCTTCCTTATCAGCTTATTGTCTGCGTGTGGCGTGATCATGTTCTACTGCCTGTTCCTCGTACAGACTATGTCGATAGCAAAGGAATATATATAAATAGTACAACATGAAAATATCAAAGTGTGAAATGGAAATTACTGCACATCGCCAAGAAACAGCTGCTGATAAACCTTTAAAAAATAATAGTGTTGCTACACACTGGTATGGCGGAAGGATTTGGTCTGTGTGCACGTGATTTAAATGATCTGGGGTGAGACTCGAAAAATTACTCATTACGAATATAATAAAAGAATATGGCCAAACTAAATTTGAGGAACTGGTCTCTTGTTGAAGAATACCGTAATGACTGCAATACGAAATATATGAATACCATAGAAGCTCTCCTATTAAACCTTCCAGCGGAAATTGTAGCGAAAACGTGCGACGGAATCCCCTGCACCATGGAAATACCGGCAAGGAAATACAATAAGAGGGGTATGGGGCTGCCATCATAATGGAATGCGGCAAAAATCGTACATGACGTATGTATCTAAGCTAATTTTGATCTTCGGTCGACTTAGCACAAACTATATACTTTGCTAGGTCACATGTTTCACTCTTTTATTACCTGCTACAGTATTATAGTGCTAAAGCAGTTTTTCTTTTTTTTCTGTCTCCCTAATTATTTTATTTTTATGCAAACCATTTATGCGGGCATTATGTAGCCTTCCCTCCAATATGAAATCCCTTAATTCAGTTAAGACTTTCAGCAAGTCTACTCGACTCTCCGTCTTTCAGATGAGAGGAACTTCAGGAAATTCAACTTCATTAGATGCCCTTGTACGAGAGGTCCTAATGCAGTGAACTATTTATCATTTTCCTTTAAAAGTAAATAATCTCATTGGAAATTGTAGCTGTCCATTCTATAATGCAGACACCATAACGGCAATGCACCGTATTACCGGCATTTCAGTTGATCTGTTACTTACATTTCTTGATATACTGCAGGCTACAGGCCAGGACCCTATATGCTCTATTTCTTATATTAAAACTCATATCTAGGTTTTAAATCTTTACAAGCCATGTCTCCTCTAACCTTCTCAGTCTAATCAACTTATCTACTTTATAACTGTCTTCACCAGGTTTGTCCAAATTAAGCAACTCGGCTACTTACACAATTAGCTACCACTCCTCTGACCATTTCTGTACCCCATTATGTCAAGGGGGTGGGGGTGGAAAGGTGGGGGGTGGTAGGGGGTGGGGAAGGTGGGGGATGGGGATGTGGGGGATAGAGGGTGGGGATATGGGGGGTAGGGGGTGCTGGTCCGGGTCCGGGGTGGGGGGTGGTGGAGGTCGGTGGGGAGGTTGAGGGGCGCGACAGCATATGCGGACACCCGTCTTTTTGGTTCTAGTACCCTCGGACAGCCTAAGCGGACACCCATCTTTTAGGGGCTAATGCACATCCCTATACACTGTCCTAATCTACAGTTTAACGATATACTGGTCCTCTCTTTCCCCTGCGTTAGCCACAATATTAACCATCTTACAGTAACTTGTTTACTTCAGTGACAGCTTTCATATTTATACTTCATAAGTCTAAAAGGTTTAAATCAACTTCGTTTACATTTTAAACTAGATGGCTTGGAAAGAGCCATTATTAACCCCTTCACTATGAGGGGGGCCTACGAAGTAAAAGGTAACGAAATAAAATCGTCTGACTTTTGGCTGCCAGAAAAAGAAAAAGGCGTCCTGAATCTAAAGCAGCTAATGAACCCCATCTTCCGCCGCGTCCGCTAACTTTTCAGATTTATTTCTCACGCGGAACCCTATCAAACCCCTGGCTAAGGTCATGGTGGCCAAATGGTATCGTCGCTTTTGCCATTACCACCCGCAGGAAAAGGGGAAAAAAAATACTGCAGGTTCTTCCTTTGATAACAGTTCATAGTTACGGATGAAAAATGTTCGTGTTGTCAATCTTAGCCAGACTGAAATTATAGTCTCTCTCTTTCTCTCTCTCTCTCTCTCTCTCTCTCTCTCTCTCACACACACACACACACACACACACACACACACACACACACACACACACACACACAATTACCTTTCAATATCCTTTCCACACAGACGCATTCAAACTTAGATTCCAGCATCTGCATTTTACCCTCTGAGTGTGCCAGCAATGTTGACTCATCTATCGACAACGTCACCTGTATTTCTCAGTCTCCCCTCCCCCTTCCCTACCCCGTTAATACAGGTCTGGCCCCAGGGTTTGGTCGATGTGCACGTGGGCTATGAATTCTCTCTCTCTCTCTCTCTCTCTCTCTCCGTTCCCGTAAGCTAAATCTGTTCTGAGAGTTCAGATTAATTCTCATGTGTGTGTGTGTGTGTGTGTGTGTGTGTGTGTGTGTGTGTGTGTGTGTGTGTGTGTGTGTTGATCCAGATACTTAATAATTTTACACTTCATTTCCACTAACGTCTCAGGAGTTAACTGTCTTCAAGAAAAACCCACAAGAAAAAAGTGTTACCTCCTTCAGACCCACCTGTTATTTCCCTTTAATCTTGCTGCGTACAACAATTTTATTAAAGTGGTGGAGCATCTCTCGTACTGAAGGAGCTAATGAAGGCTGTATATTTGACCCGTCCATTTCGAAAATTTGCTCGTAAGCTGAATGGAATCATTTGAAGGAAAACGTAGGAAAAATAAAGTCATGGCAGTGAAGTTGGAGAAACATCATTAGTATATTAAGGTAAATTTTTTTTATTATTATTTAAAATCAGGAGCACCTCTTGGCGTGGCCGTGTCAGTCAGTCAGTTATTCCCTATGGTTGCTTGGACGCAAGGTGCTTCACTCCCGTGGATCCCAAACGTCACAGTACGCCCCTAATGACCCGCATGTATCAAGCATTTTTATACTTCATATTCTTGCTTATGGCGGACGATATTATGCGGGTCACACAAACACACTGCAGCCAAAGGGTTGTTGAATTTTATCATAGTCTGATGGTGGCCACACACTTAACTTCGGTACTATTAAGTTACATTACTATTATATTCTTATTTTGCTATCACCCTACGATTTTAGTCTATTTGGCTTTGGAGGGGTAAGATGATGCATCCATCTATATCTCTGTATTTGTATCAGGCAATATTAGGTCCAATGCAGGACCGAACCTTTTCCTCTCAGGGAATGTTATAGCCAGAAATAACCCTCCCCCATGCTGGCGAACTACGAATAGGAAGAGTGTGTCTCCTGGAAGAATGATATAATGTGAAAGTCCGTATTGGCTATGTTTGTGTGAGTCAAAGTCTACAGCCTGTATGTCATCGACAGAACCGACAGGGTGCTAAAATATACAAACACGTGAAAGGACATACTTCCAGCACCCTCGTGTTTATGTCCGCAATTCTGGGCTCGAACCCTAGACTCGGGGTACACACTTCATGAAAAGCAGTCCGCCATTCAAGCATTACGTGGACAATAAAGCCTAACCATCCCGTGTCTGAGTCACAACCTGCTGGAGTGCCTTAGCCCACTAAATCACCAAGCATCCACATCTTGATTTTATTGTTACCAACTAAAGCAGGAAATGATTTTTCATGGGTTACAGAAGACTACTTTTCTTATCAAACAATCAGACAATCACGTTCATGAAACACACACACACACACACACACACACACACACACACACACACAAAGAGCACATGTTAATAATATATTTGACCTTCGCTTCAGTCAAGGAGCCTGACATTTTATGTGCTTATATTAGCTACATGTGAAAGGTACAGCTTGGAAGGATGTGGAGGTTATTTGACTTGTAGAAGAATAAGTAAACAGGTGGATAGGGTGGATACATAACAGGAATTTTACTGAAAGACGGATAGTATTTTTAATAAACCCCCTTCATTATGAAAGGGCATTCTTAAGTTGACTCAAACTGTGTGAATGAAACATGAATAAAACCAAACATATCATCGTAGTGAATAGGTTAAAAATATACTCAACCGCAGTCGGTGATGACACTGACTAACACTCACGTTCCCATGACTCACTGTCTGCAGATTAAACCCGTCTGACGTTAACTGGAGGAAAATATAAGTGTTATCCCGACAATTCACCTCACTCCTTGATGATTTAAGTAAATACCGGTATTCGTTACCTGCAGCAATATATTAGACGTGACTCTGTCATGAAAGAGTTAATGGCACCAGTACTGGTACTGACATTTTCAGGTTCCTATTATTCACTCTAAGCTGATTTCTGTAAAGGTCATGTGGCTTTAGACGGAATAACATACCGATACTGGAGTTGTCCTGACCATCAGTGTCAATAGGCGTGCACTGCCCGCTGTGCGTTCTCGCATTTGGCATTACGTTACGCTTGTTGGGTTGTAACGAGACTGCTCACAACGTGATGGATAAATTACGTATGGCAACTGACAAAAACAGGCTACACGGATGAACAAAAACACAGCGAATAAGTATATACATGATATTAACACTCTCAGGGACCCACTCAATACTTACGTTCAGCTGAATATAATCGTCTGGCATTAACTGAAGCAGAATAGTATAACTGCCCCGACCATGAGACGATTAATAGCGACAGTCTTAACAGTTTCTGGTAGGTGCACTCACTCAGCTGAATAACATCATCTGATGTTAGCTACAGCTGTTCCGGACACGAGAGGGTTAAGATAAGAAATGTAATTGGGAGTACATAGCCTATACTGAAGAGCTAATAGGAATATAAACACAAACAACCAGAAATACAAATATAAGACAAGAGTATTTCTTCTAACATATTAATATAATTGAAATGAAAACTAAATGAATAAACTACTGGCAGTGTTGAGTGTTGCCGTGTAGCTACTGAAGCCAACCTGCTGTGGAATGCAGTACAGGTCGCTAATGAGGTTGGATTAACACCTACTGTACAGTAATTGCCAGTGGTGAACAACAAATACACCATGCTAACACCCTCATTACCTTAACCCCCTCCCCCAAAAAAAAGAATGACCCCCAAATGAGCTAAGCAAACAGTAAAAGTTCTACGGTATGGTCTGACAGCAAGAAAATAAATGAGGGAAATGGAACAGAAAATTGAATTCAGGAAAATGAAATACGGTTGGGCATGTTAGTCAACTGATGGCGGCGAAAATTTTAAGGGAAGGGGTTTTAATCAAACTGAATAAAGTCGTCTCGCGTCAGGCAGAACTTTCTTTTTTAACACTTTGGGAGCAGGCCTACCGCCAGACAATTTTACAGAGCTGAGGGAGGTATGTGCTCTCGGTAAGTATGAGGTAATCTAAAGTAACTTTTAGAGGGACAGGTCTCAGTTACCGTATGTTTCATTTGGGTTAGCCTTCTGCCACACAGACATGATGAACTGAGGGAATCCATGCTCTTCATCACTAAAAATATTCATGAGAGAAATGTTCAGTTATTTGGTTACCGGAAATATTAATTAGAGAAATATATTACTCTGGACAATACGATGGGAATAAAGTTACACAGTTTTGCTGCCAAAATATACCGTACCGGTACATCTGGGAGTCCTTAAAATACACGGCAGAAACCTAGTGATCAGAGATACCGCATGGCCCAGTAATCACGATATTGGATGTTCAATCCCCGCGTGGGGAGGACTGGAATGAGTTCTGTACTGTAATTCCAGTCCCCCTGTCATTCCACTCTAAGCCAGCGTGGTGAGGGATGGCATATTACACCGTGGGAGGCAGCCTGTCAGTTAGTAGTTACGGTTATTGGTTCATCATGACATGGACATGGGACGCATTCATCATGAACATACGGTTCCAGAATTAGGCAGAATGGAAAATGAACACACGATACATACATAAATACATACATAGAGAATAATATTTTCTTTATATATATATATATATATATATATATATATATATATATATATATATATATATATATGCAAACTAACCACAGGAGAAATGAAAGGAGCGACAGTACCAGTACTAAAAGTTATTTAAGAGATAAGGGGGTTAATGTTGACAGTATCCATTTGCCCAGGCTCGTATAATTCAGTTGAATAAAATCGTCTATAACTGGCTGTATTGGTTGTTTCAGGCATGAGAAGGTTGACCTATACCACCTATACCCAGCCAAAGTTATTGGCAGGGTAGCATTAGGTGACAAAAATAGGTTATATACACGGCTGAGCTGCCAACTCTAGGCTCAGCCCCTTAAACCGGTGCCGTCAAATTTGTACATTTGTCTTATTGCTGGTGTTAGATTGTTTCAGCAAGCTACGCAGAGCTCCTAGTAGTGAAAGGGTTATGTTATTAAAGGCTGTCTGACCCATCCAGTTCAAAAAGCCTAACCTAAAGTTAATACAATCATTTGGATATTGAAAGAAAAAAACAAAAAAACAGAGGCACGTCATCAGCTTGATGGGAGTTCTCATACAAATTTCAGTTCCTTCACTTCAAGATGTATCCCGAGATGAAAGAAACTGCAAGGTGCTAGCAAGAATAAAATAAAAATACCGGTAGTGTATTGAAAGAAGTTACAGAACTTGCTTGTAACTCTTCACTCTGAGATGAATAAAATCGTCCGGTGGTAGCAACACTAAATTTTAAAACTGCCTCATCGTGCTGGCACTGAGAGGGTTAACAAGATTTGCTGCCAATTTTTACTTCATTATCCATAATGTCCACCGACATTATGCCCATCACCGTGCCATTACAAAATAAGTAAAAAACGGTAAATGTAGTCAACTTAATGCCATACATCATTGTTACCGCATCTGTTTTTATACAAAATGTCATTCCTGAGCAAAATGAAACAGTCCGGTGGTAGCGAGAATAAAATGAATAAAACCTCACTGGATTGAAAAGGTCAATGGTGGGAAGCGGGGCAGGGCAGGGTTATAAATTAATGTGTTTTGTGAAGATGGCTGTCGGACGTTGGCCGGTATGCGCTTGATAATTCAAAGCCTTTGCAAGAAGTCCAATGTTGGAAAAAAAAAAAAAAAAAAAAAAAAAAAAGCGGACTACATGAGAAAGAATGGGAGGGATGGGCTGCGATGGTGGTAAATGATGGGGCAAGATGAAGATAATACACCCTGTGAAGACTGGTGTTGTTGGCTGAATGGCGTGAGCGTGGCCGTAACTTATTTCAAAGTCTCTCCAAAAACAACAAAAATTACAAGAAATATGTACGCGTCATTCTTGTGTACCTGGCATCTCACGACACAATAACCATGTCATCATACAGAGAGGGTTAATCCCTTCAGTCCGATGTCGTATTTTGTATTATATGTAATTGTTACCACCAAAAAAAACACATGGGTAATTAGTTTTTGAGAGACTGAACAGTAGTTAAAGCTTTCCGTAATAGAGGTCTGTCCGAAGTTGTATGAAACAACTTGGAGATACCAATATGTAATACCGGAGAGAGAGAGAGGCAGTCCTACAAGCAGACGCATGGCATTCCCCAAACTTTGCCTCTGGTGGAGAATCTCTTACAAGCTAAATACCGTATAGGACTCATTTTCTCTCATCAGGTACTAAATCAAACTCGGACCAATATTATGGTAGCCATGTTCGAGGCCGAAGAGAACGCATGACTTCATTAGGATTGAGGCTTTAGCGCCTGATTGGTCAGTCCTCGCCTTTTTGGGTCAGTCCCTGCCTTTTTTTTCTATCACTTTTTGGACTAGAAAGTAATTTTGCAGGCTTAAATCGATAATCTGAGACCGAAGACGAGACATCAAGTCAGGCACTGTAAATTTCAGATCCAGACATATAGCCATGAGGGGTAACAACGAACTTCGGTAAGCAGAACGAGAAAACGAAATATAAGCAAAGAAACAATAAGACATACTCCTTTTGACCAGCATCAGTAAGGCACCTCAGTGGAGTGAAAAGACTGAAACTGTATATCTACTCAACATGAAACAAAAGAAATAAAATACTTATGACACCGAGTGGCGCCGATATAAGAACGCCGCGTAGGTTACATCGAAATAAAAGCGAGGCAACATAAATATCAGGGTGCCAGGGGAGCGCCGACAGAGGAAGTTAGGGTGACACCGTGCCACTGGGGGAGGAGGAGGAAGAGGAGGAGGAGGAGGAGATTATGATAATAATGGTTATAATAAAAGGGACGAAACTGCAATTGATACCATACGGGGAAATGGAGATGTTGGGAAAACCTAGGAAGGGTGAATAAAAAAAAAAGAAAAAAGAAAAAGATAAAGCCGGGGTAGGAGCAACGTGTTTAAGCGTGTAAAGTGTGTGGAGTAAACAAGAGGAAGATGAAGAACTATACGTACAAGACTGAGAATGAGGAAAACTGGAGAAAATGGCAAGGGAAAAAAGGAATACAAGAAGATGAGGAAGGAAGTACGGAAAGGACAAAGAAGAGGAAGAAGAGCGCATGAGGGAGAAGGAAGAGAACATGAGGGAGAAGGAAGAAGAGGCACAGGGGAAGAGAAGGCTACCGCACTTATGTAGCGAAAAGGGAGAGACAGAGGAAGGGTAGGGCAAGGAATGTCAGAAGAGAACGCTGGGCACAATTTAAGAGAAAGAGAGAGAGAGAGAGAGAGAGAGAGAGAGAGAGAGAGAGAGAGAGAGAGAGAGAGAGGAGTGAACAACACTTGGCACCCTCCCATTGACCTGCCTTTAGCTAGAGTCAGCTTTTTTATTATTGTTGTTGCTGTTGTTGTTATCGTTGTTTGCAGATATATATGAATACAAGGCACAACAACATCCCATTATCCCTACTAATGTTCCTACCGACAATCATTGCTCTTATTATTATTATTATTATTATTATTACTATTATCTCTAGTATGGTTATAACATTTCCCAGTAAAGCCCCTGGAATCCTTGCTGTACGTCACAGAGCTGGCCGTGTGCATATATTTTTTTCCATAAATGCGTTCATCATTACATGCCAGATAGTCATTTCATCAACTATCAAGTTCAAAAAGTGGTGCCAAACTGCTGGCAACGGCTCCATCGCATACATGATGCAGGGAATTCGTGTAATCAGTGATTTCATGAAATCCCTAGGAAATTCGTGAAATGAGTTTAAAGTAGGATAGGTTCATTGAGGTTATGCTAATTTAGGCTGCTGTTAGGTTAGCCTGGGATAATCTAGGTTAAGTTTAGGTTAGGTTAGGCTAGGTTAGTTAGGTTAGGTTAGGTTAATTTAGATGAATGCTAAGTTGTTCGTTCATCTAAATTAGCCTAACCTAAACTAACTAGCCTACCCTAACCTGACCTAATCTTAACCTAGATTATCCCAGCCTAAACTTACCGCAACCTAAATTAACCTAACCTTAACCCAACCTAATTTAAACTCATTTCACGAATTCCCAAGGGATTTCATGAAATCACCGGTTACACAAGTGTCATGTAACATATTTACTGTATAGGCTACCGTACATAATTCATCCACCCAACTCGATCTCAGTTCAGTAGCCACATCAACTTCTATACCTCACTTTACTACACTTACCAATTCCTCCACCTTCTTCTTGGCTTTCAAACTCACTCATATACCAAATACGGTACCAGAACCCTTTTCACCACTACGCGTCTCTCGCCCTATGAATATACCTGTACCATCAAACCACACTTGTTTCAACCCCAGACCAACGGGCTTCCTTATTTCACATCCTCCACGAATCACATTACTCATATTCCACATCCTATCCAATCTTCGGAGCTCACACACATTTCTCAGTAATCAGTAATCTCACTCATTACCATTACTGCTACTACTACTACTACTGCTACTTTTACTACTACTACTACTACTAGTAGTAGTAGTAGCAGCAGCAGTAGCATTATCCTCAATACAAAACAGTGGCAGCCAGTGTCACTGTACTTCTTCCGAAGTGTAGGACTCCCAGACAATGCCAGCGTATTGCAAACCTTAACGAACAAGTGACTAGCCTGTGCCCATTACTAAGAACTTCCAGCAAAGTCAGAGGAATTCTGATCGATGTAAACACCACCAGACCGTCAAACCCACCACCGCTCCAAACCACACCAAAATTATTCGTACTATTAGTAGTAGTAGTAGTAGTAGCGGTAGTAGTGGTGGTGGTGGTGGTGGTGGTAGCAGCAGTAGTAGTAGTAGCAGTAGTGGTGGTAGTAGTAGTAGTTGGAGCCCAGCAGCAGCAGCAGCAGCAGCAGTAGTAGTAGTAGTAGTAGTAGTAATAGTAGTAGTAGTAGTTGGTGGTGGTGGTGGTGGTGGTGTATAGTACTGTTATTATTTAGTAAATTTTCGTTTCAGGATACTACTCATCCCATTTATAACTGTGGGATGATGATGATGATGTTGATGATGTCGAGGAGGAGGAGGAGGAGGAGGAGGAGGGCGATCATGATATACATAATAATGATGATTTACTGTTACTAATACCATCACAGTTATGGTTCCCGGGACTGATATTATTAGTTATTAATGATGTAATTTTAGCTACCATGAAGCCCGTTCATTAGCAATAATTCACGTTTACTGTGTGCGTGTGTGTGTGTGTGTGTGTGTAATTCACCGGGTCGGTCAGGATCACTTGATGGTCGTGATCGTCAGCTTTTTACCCTCCCGGAAGGGAGCTGAGAGCTCATATAGTCCGATCTAAGGGCAAGGCTGTGACCTTCACACACACACACACACACCCTTGCTCGAGGGGGACTGTAACCACCCACTTCATCAGTGAAACTTTTCGCAACCTGAGCGAGGCGCGAACTCCCGTCCACCAGTTGGCAAGAGAGAACGTTACCACTGCACCAGCGTGTGTGTGTGTGTGAGCGAGAGAGAGAGAGAGAGAGACAAACAGACAGAGACAGAGAGAGAGAGAGAAACCAGAAAGAAGACAGACACGGGACGAGACAAAGGAAGGTGGGAGGGGAAAAAAAAAAAGAAAAAAAAGCGAAAGGAGGGGGGAAGAGTGGGAGGGGGAAGAGTGGGAGGGGGAAGAAAGGTGGGGAGGTAAAAAAAGAGGGGGGGAGAGGAAGAGGATGAGCGGGAGGCGGGAGGAAGACGAAAGAGGAGAGGGAGAAGAAAGGGGGAGGTAAAAAGATACTGGAAGTGAGTCAAAGGGAAGACGTGCATAAAAACCCGGACGGTAAACAGCATGCGAGTAAAAAGTCAACGGGTAAAGGTGAAGTTAGAGAGTGAAGGATGGAGAAAAAGGGCTGGGGGTGGAGGGTAAGGGTAAAAGAGATCAGAAAATAAATATAAGAGAAGATGAACAGCAAACAGGAAGAGATACTGGGGGAAAATAAAAGTACCGGAAGAAACTGAAACAAGCAGAACACTGTGGAGTAAGAAAGGAGACGAAAGGGGGGACCAGGCATAAAATTGAAGAGAAAAATAACCGGGGAAAATGGTGAGGAAACAGGAAGAGAACACAAAGGAAGGAAATTGGGAAAACTGGTAAACAGAAGGGATAATGAGTATAAAAGAAATTATTTAGGAGGAAAATTAGGTGAAAACAGAGGAAAAGAAGGAGGAAAGGAAGATAAAATAGCTGTATAGTTGAGAGAGAGAGAGAGAGAGAGAGAGAGAGAGGAAAACAGGGTAAATGAAAAGACTGAAGAGGATGAGGTGAATGTAAAGTGACAAAGTAAAGAACAATGGAAAAAATAAAAAGAAAAAAAGGAACGACAGGAAGAGCACTGAAAAAAAAAAACAAAAAAACAAAGGAAGGGTAGAAAGAATGACAGACTGCGACGGGTAAAAAAGGAGATTAAAGAGACGTGAGAGAGAGAGAGAGAGAGAGAGAGAGAGAGAGAGAGAGAGAGACTTAGAAAAGGAGTTTACGAATGAAGAGTAAACTTATCAAATTGAAAAAAGTGAAACATCATGAAAGTTCGTCAGAAAAAATATGTAAAAACATTTCCTTTCATTGAGGCCACCTGGGTTTTATTTAAAGCTTATCCGGCCTGGCTCTCTCTCTCTCTCTCTCTCTTTTTTTCTTTTCATGGTTTCTTTCCTTCTCTCTCTCTCTCTCTCTGCATCTTTTTTCTATTTATGGTTTTCCTTCCTCTCTCTCTCTCTCTCTCTCTCTCTCTCTCTCTCTCTATCTATCTATCTATCTGAAATCCGGAATTTGTTTCTCTGGCTTGTCACATTCACTCATCCCAACAGTTTCATTTCCAAGCTTATTTCCTTTTGTTTTCGTTTCTGTCACGCTTCCCAGTTTACCGCATCCATCCTCCTCCTTTCTCTTGCTCTCCCTTAAGCACTCTTTTCTTTTTTTCTCGTTTTTCTTAACCTTCTCTGACTCTCTTCTACTCTTTACATATTTTCCTCCACTCCTTCCTCCCTTCCTTTCATCTTTCTTCTGTTTTCACCCACTCACATCTAGCCCTTCATCTCTCTCTCTCTCTCTCTCTCTCTCTCTCTCTCTCTCTCTCTCTCCTGATCCTATTCTTGCTCCCTCCTTTCCTTTCCTATTCCTCTCTACGATCACTGTTTTCCCTTACCAATCTCCCCCGGCTGCCAGTTCTTTCCATTTCATCCATCTTTCCATTCTCTCTGTCTCTGCCATCCCTTTCCTCTACATCAACACACAGCTGTAGACAATAGTATGTAAAATCTACGGTTCCATCTCTCTCTCTCTCTCTCTCCCTCTCACACACACACACACACGCACACAATGACACCACCCACGTAAACCTAACCTCCCTCACCCCCCCTCCGACACGATCTGATTCATGAATATGCAAATGTATTAAAATCCCTCCATTCATGACAAGGCCCATACACACGTTACTGGCGAAATATCAACGTTTGACTGCTGTTATTTATATCGCGCTGACGTCAGTGTTTTCGATACAAATTTTCCACATGGTACAAACTGGAGGTCAAATGCGTGGGCTGGATCGATCGCGACTGTGACAGGATTAGCTTTCCTTATCTTTCCTAAAACCTAGCTTCATGTCATAATAATACAATACTTCTACACCAGTCCTGAATGAGATGGCTTAAGCATTATCTGTGTATCAATTGGTTTATTATCAGTGCCCAAGTGGTAACATGCAAGGGAGTGCCGCCCTCACCGTTGTCGTGTGAATTGGTTTACAGCTAAATAACCCGTTCCACGCGTAAGCTCAAGCTTATCCAGTGTTGGATACACATAAATACACTATTATAGCTAATGAATAATATATATTCATATCTAACAAACACTGCTACTGTTATCACTACTAGTCACTGCATCAACTTATTAAACAGCTAAGATCACTAACGGGCTATACCAACAATTTAACTACCTATATTAACTGCCCTTAAGAGTATTGCCGCTACGAACACGGTCACAATCAACAGGTCTTTAACAACAAGGATTTTACAATTATTACTATCACCACCCCAAGAACTGAACGTCCTTTTCCATTATCAATTACACGACATTTACCACCACTAAGTTATTACCACTACTACAGTTACTATCACCACCACTATCCCTGTTATTAATTTCACAACTCACCTTGGCTCGTCCACTCAGACCCTTGACTTTCTCGCAGTTGAAGCCGATGGTGGGGACAGTATTCAGATATTGATCGAACTTCAGTCTGTACAGGGCAGTGGATTTCCCTGCGGAGTCAAGTCCAAGCATGACGATGTGGAGAGAGCCCTGGGTGAGGTGGAGGGCGTCTAATATCCCTCCACTTCCCCCGGTACAGTGTGCTCCACTTACACTCCCCGCACCACTTGAACACCCAGTGCTGCCACTGCCCCCACCTTTACCCATGTTCACCCCCATGGTCCTGAGTCACTCTAAGCAGCTACGGGTGAGTCTGAAGGTTGGAGAAGGGTTGTTTTGATTGGTACGGGCTTTTCTACCGCTGTTCTTCTTTACTAAATATTTCAAACTGTACTGGATTTGATTCTCTGTAGTTTGCTTGTACTTTTCCTACCAACAACTTCCGCTTCAAAATCTCTACCGTTATCGTTTTCTTCCTTTGCTTACTCTTTCCTTTAGCTAGTGTTCGTTCCCCCGTCTAGTCACTTTGTCAGTACTGTCTCTTACTTTCCTCCTTTCGCACTTTAACTTCATGGCCTCCCTCTCTCACTTTTCCTAACTGATTATTTTTTCAGGGCGGTGGTGGGTTGGTTTAAACCATTTGTCTCCCTCTTCCTGCCCCCTTCCTTCTCCGTCTCCTTTCCTCTTCTTAAACTTCTGGCAATATGCTTGTAAACTGCCCAGTAACTGATTCAGCATACTAATTTTTCATCACATGGATCACTGAACTCCATAATCACTTTTTTACTCCACTAACTGAGGCTGAGGTCAAACGAGGTTAATGAGGTCAGGTGGTTGGTGTGGAGCCAGGTCAGTCAGTGGGAGGTCACACGGAAGCAACATCAACACAGCAGGTGGTTGCGGACACAAGCACAACAAATATTTATTTCCATTCGATGCTTGCAAACACTCTGACTTCCCTTCTCCGTTCACGCTCCGCCCATTACTCGTTCTCTCCACTTTTCCTTAGCATTCTTCTCTCTTTCCCTTTCTCTAGCTCTCCACGATGCTCCCCGCCCCCTTACACTGAGTGCAGGAGCAACAGCAGGTGGTGGTTAGCAAGCCCAGGGGAGAACAATACAGTACTATAATCCAATTTACACCTTCCCCTTCAATCCGTCTGCCAAACCTCTCGTCTGACTCTCTCCTGGCACTCTCGCTCGCCAGTGCCAGCGAATGACACTTGGAGCCACGGGGTGTCTGGGTTATTTTCTACCTTGGCGCCACTACCTCAACCACCTCACAGCCTGGACTAAACAGCCACAGGGCACCGCGGCACCACAGACAGTCTGTTGAGTTGCCAACGCCTTCTGTTTCCAAGTTATCCCATTTTCAACACAACAAGAATGGGAATCCGTGCTCCCTAGGAGCTGTTGCGTGAACAATGTACTGTTTATCTCCCTCCTGCCACACATTGCTCTAAAATTAGTCAAAACGTGAGAGGAACTGTGAGTGAATGAGGTTGGTGGATGATGTGGCAAGAACCGAGTCAGACACATGCGCCCCACAGCTGATCCTGCCAGCCAGCCTTCACTCCAAACGTTTGTTGCGTATTTTTGGTGTTCCGGTAGCTTAGCAACTTTTTACAGCTCTTCAAGCCGGTCATCTTAGTCACTCTCTTCAATGAAAGAGGAAGAACTGTTGAGAAAAAAGGTCCGAATCAAAAGTCTGTTCGAAGAAAAATATATAGGACTGATCAGATAGCTTGGAAATTTATTAATCGCCCTAATTTTATCATATATTCCTCAGACTGCTGCACATAATCCCTCATTATAAAGAAAATGCTCTAACAATATCCCCAACAAACACTCACAGTCTCCCACGATCGTATCATGAAAACATTTTTTAATTCAAAGTGGAAAGTAATACTCAGGCTATATACACGAGTCATCCCTTAAAGGCATCATAGAAAACCACAACAATCGATAGAGAGGGTTACCAATCAACTTACCACCACCTCAAGGACAGAGGGAAACTGGGTCACCAGTCCAAAATCCTATGAAGTCCTTATATAATCTCCCCTTTAATCCTGTCTCCTGAGACTGGTATTTCGAAAAGTTAAAATGTGGGAAGGTGAGGTAGTAACTCTTGCGGTTTCTTTTCTGATTTGGGGGGGAAGTTTTTGGATTTTCGGAGCCTGCTGGGGGGATATGTGTGTCAGTGGGAGGGTGGGGAAAGTGGGTCAGGGGTCCAGATTCCAGTTCCTAAAGCCCTCATTTTCCTTGGCTTTATCTTCCCCTCCTTACTGCCTACAAAACTTTACTTTGGCCCTTGTTTTTGCGTTTCGACGATCTTTCATTCTTTTTAATTCCTGGATGACTTATTTCGAACTGTTTTTTTTTTTTTTTAATCCCTGCTATTCATATTTTCATGTTTTTTTTTTTTTTCATCCTTCTATTCCTCAGTTTCCTAATCCATTCAGCTTGACTTTCTTTGTCCTTCGTCCAACTTTGAGCGTCTTTGTATTCTAAATCTCCTTCTCCTCTATGCAGTCTCATTTTTCGCCTGACTGCTTTTCCATCTTATTTAACATTGCTCTTATTTCTTCTCTTATCCTTCCTGGCACTTATCTCCCTTTCCCCCGCCCACTCATGAATCTCTCTCTCTCTCTCTCTCTCTCTCTCTCTCTCTCTCTTTCTCTGGGTTCCTTCTCACCCATTTTTTATGTTTTCTTCTCTCAACTCATTTTTTCCCTCCACATTTTTTTCTCCATGCTCTTAATTATTCACCTTTCTCGTTAACTCATTTTCTCACTGTCGTCAGCTCCCACTTTTCGTTCTCTCTCTCTCTCTCTCTCTCTCTCTCTCTCTCTCTCTCTCTCTCTTATTTTCTCCCTTATAAGTTGTGTAAACTGTGAGCGTCTTGTTTTTAAAGTGTTTGGTAGCTGCATGAGTCAAGAGAAAAATGTTAATACTCAGCCTTAAACACAACTTAGGATGAAAGAAGTTAGGAATACTGACCAGGGTGAGGATGAGGCGAGGCGGGAGTAGCGAATCTTACCACATTGCCTCAATACTCACAAAAGGTGTTAAGATGTCGTTCAGCACTAAAACATCCAGGTGAATCGGAAAATTGATAGCTAAAACTGTTGGATTATTTTCTACAAATTAATTGATGTTGCCGTACAACCAGGTTCAACCGAAACGTGAGCCCGGTGAACTGCAGAGTGGTTACTCTGCTCCCGGAGTCCACCATTTACGTGTTGGAGGATAAGGAGTTGAGGGACGTTTTTATAAATGAGCAACATACCTGCCTAGCCATACTGGTGGAGTTGGTGGACGTTTATATAACCGAACATCTCACCTGCCCAGCGATATCGGTGCCAACACATGAAGGAATCTGTCTCCAGCACCTTTATAGATTTGTAAAGATCTCTAATAAACCGTTGCTAAGTAGAAAAGAGTACCACACCAATCATTTGTAGTGTACCCATCTCAAATATTTCGTGTACCCATTGAAATTAAGGCCATCGTCGTTTAAAAGGAAGGGTGTGTGAAAGGAGGAAATTGAAAGTAAATGAGAATAAGAGTAAAGTGATGAAGTGTACGAGGTTGGTAGATGGTAGGGGGATGAATGAAGTTTTGAATGGTGAGTTGCTTGAGGAGGTAGAGTGTTTTAAATATTTAGGGTCACATGTTGCTATGAATGGAAGAATAGATGCAGAAGTGAAGTTTAGAATAAATGAAGTAGGAAAGGTGCTGGGAGGAATTAAAAAAGTGTTTAGATGTCGTTCGCTTAGAATGGATGTAAAGAGAAGGTTGTATGAGGGTGTTGTGGTACCGACTGCGTTATATGGGGTTGAAACATGGAATATGGGTGTAGCAGAGAGGAAAAGTTTGAATGTAATGGAGATGAGGTGTCTGAGGAGTATGTGTGGAGTGACGCGCATGGATCGAGTGCGCAATGATGAAGTGCGAAGGAGAACTGGAGTTGTTCGGGAGATGGCTGGTAGAGTTGAGCTGAGGGTGTTGCGATGGTTTGGGCATATGGAGAGAATGGATAATGAGCGATTGGTGAAAAACACAACTAGATCTGATGTGAGAGGTGTAAGGCTGAGAGGAAGACCACGAATAGGATGGATGGACAGTGTGAAGAGAGCACTGGATGCGAGAGGGATGGCTGTTGAGCAAGGAAGAGTGGCTGTGCGTGACAGAAATAAATGGAGAGAAATTGTGAATGAATAAGTGATGACGCAGCCCTGAGGAGATATTCTCCCGCATTTGGTCTGATCAGCTAGTCAGGTCAGGTGAGGGTAAGGGGATGGGTCTGTTATGATGTGGCAGGGGTAAACCAGCTCTGCTGTCGGGCCCTGCTGCGGATGTCACTGATTGCATTGCGCAGTTGACCCTTGTGCGGTGTGGTGCGGTGAGGATCTGTCCGTTCTCCCCTTGGGGCTAAGATGCGAATGAACGTGTTTGATTGGATGAGTAAATGGGGAGTGTGTCGTCCTGTCTCGGCTACCTCCCTTTCCTTGGGGGAAGCAGCCTAGGTATATAGATAGATAGATAGTAATATGCGAGATTTAGTAGTACCTCATCATCGGCAATTTATTTTGCATATTACACATTAATGTTATTATTCATGTAATCTGTGACTTTTAATATTGACGTAGATTCCATTGGCCTTTCTGTTGGCTTGTATGATATTTATCTGTAGTTTGCATCAAAAACACACAAGAGGATATTAAGGTCAAGTGTGCAAAATAATTCGCCGAGAAAGAAATGTTACGAAATCTATTACATGGGAGATTTACGGCTTAATTTAAATATCGTTACAGTTGCATCAGTTACATGCAATAGAATATTAAGATGTAATGTGAACATTAAATCGCTGAAGAAGAGGTCTTACCAAGTCCCCCAAGTCGGGGTTGAAAATTAACCCGTTATCTCGTTGAAATGGAATGATTTTTAGCACCTTTTCCTGAGAAATTTATTTGGTATATTACACCTTCTTGTCCTCCCTGACGTTATTGGTATTTTTATTATAGTCGTAGTTCCTATTAGCACCATATTAGGGGGATATGAAGGTGTAGCAGGCCAAATAAGTCGCCGAGGAAGGGATGTTGCGAATTCTCCAAGGCCTGTCCCGCCGAATGTCAACAAAGATCAGGTGATTGATGCGCCAGCGTATTTTTCTAATACTATTGTATTCTCTTCCTGTTTGGTGGTGTTTGGCATCATTCTGTATAAGCAGCGAGAGTGAAAACCCAGAACTGGCGGAATTTGCTACGATTTCGCCTACTGTCAGTCAAGTTGTCAACCAAAACACTGTCGTGCATACGGGAGTTGTGTCGGTCATTAGCATTGTTTTCAAGGCAAGAACCATACATCCACATTCCAAAAAGCTACCGGACTGTACCTGGTATGTTATTGGCTAGAGATAGTTGTTGAGAGACGAGAAGAGGTCCATCGCTGGCACAGACAAAACCCCGTCAGTGATACACTATCCAAAAAGCTCCAGCAATGAGGTTTACAAATCGGTAAAGACGCAGTCTGCACAAAACTTCATTCATCCATCATACAGCATTTTATATTAATTACAAACCTATACAATTAAGTCGACCTTGATGCCTATTTTCTCAAAACATACTATTTCAAGCTTCTATTTTGCATCTACTCCTATAATCATTTTGGTGTCATTTTTTTCCAAATTTCAATACCTTTGCTCCCTGAAATGTAAAGTATCACATAGGCCTACTCTTGTGTTTATCTACAGTACATGCCATTTTCTGTGAGAATATTTTCCACATTTTATTGCATTAGATAAAGACTACAAAACCATTTTGCACAACAGATAAGCCAATATGCATTTCAAGGAAGTTTAATTATGATTTGACCAGTTTGCAGGAAAAGATAAATCTTAATTCTTCTTTTCCTGCAGAGGAGTAACTGGAAGAAGAAGGGAACCAAACAGCACATCTGTGGGCATCACACCTTTGTTGCCAGGCATGTGGCCAGGTCAGTTCCAAGCTTGTTTTATCAAAAGCTTAGAAGGCTTCCTACCACTCCTTCCATAATTGCTTCATAGTAGCTTAATATTCTACTGCCAGTTACTCGGGAAATGATGATGATGATTGTAATAATGGTGATGATGATGGTAATGGTGATGGCCTATGTTACTGTCTTTATCCGTGACAGCCGTAGTTCAAGCCAGTGGTGGGATGCACAGGTGATGGAGAGTCAGCCTATACCTCTGGGCCCATGTCACCCACACAACCCAAGGTCACACACTGTATGATTTACAACTCAGTGGGATGACCTGTTTTTGTATTTTTTCTTGCCATCTTCAAATGATCTTGTTTGACATAGGAGAGACTTATTACTGGGGTTATATATAACCTTCATTAATCACTTCACTGCTGCATCATTATTATTATTATTATTATTTTAATGCTGTATGGTAGCGGGACCTGGGCAGTAAAGGAAGGGATATTCACAGGTTCAAATATACAGAAATGACAGTGGTTAGGTGGATGTGATGTGCGTCCCTGAGTGCAAGTCCTGGGGGGGGCTAGGTTTACGATGGAAGTATTAAGAGGTAGGATGGGACTGGAGTGTTCTAGTGTTGTGATGAGGAGAGGAAGATTGAGGTGGTTTGGGCATGTGGAGAGGATGGGGGATGATAGTTGGGTGCAAAAAGTGAGAAGTGTTAATGTTGGGGGTGGGGTTGCAAGAGGTAGACCTAAAAAGACCTGTGATGAGGTCATTGAGTGTGACCCCGGGGATAAGGGACTGAATAGGGAAGCTGCCAGAGATCAAGCAGCTTGGAGAGCCGCCATTAGGTGACGATGGCCGATGCATGCAAGCATGTTGGAGCCTTCAAAAACAAAACAACAAATAACTATTTTTTCAGGGCAGACAACACCCCCTTTGAAGACATTAATATCACTTATTTCCACTCCTAACGGGATCAAGGCATCTGGCTATAGATAGATAGGTATAAAGATTATTATTATTATTATTTTTTTCAGGCAGACAACACCCTCTTTGAAGCTGGTACCTTGGTGTAGCGCCACCAGCCTGTCACCATGAAGTTGGTCAGCAAGATGTTCCAGGCCAATGTTTACCTGGATGGTGGCATTTGCTGGGACATTCTATTCCAATTTGATGGTAAATTAGACTGAACTGATTCTACATCCCCTGGAGTATCACATCCATTGGTAGAATCTTGTGTAATTTAGTAATGAATGTGACATTCATCAAACACTGCATTCTGAATATTGAATATAGTTCATTCACTTTAACTTGGCCCAGATTTTCATCTTTTGCAGCTTGCCATAGATGTGAGGTAGGAATGAGTCCTTTAGTCATGTAGTAAGTTCAGTAAAATACTGTAATGTTCCATGGGAATTTTGGTAGGACAGCAAGCTATCTATTCAGATATCTTAAGGATGCCCCAAAATAACATTAAACCTGTTGGCAGTCAGAGAAACTGTTGACATCAGCCTAATGACACCTGTATTGAAAGTGTATCATTGGCACATTTCACTTGGATTGTTTCATCAACTCAACCTATAAAACTTAACGTTTGCTGCTGGGATTCATTCTTCATCCAGGTTCTGCCTTATGGAGCCCCAGTAGGATTAAAGTGATTTTATTTTCAGGAGGCAGTTTTTTTTTATAAAGTAAATGAAAAAATGTACCTATGACTGAACAGACAGTAGTAGCTACTACTGTCTTGTAATACACCCTTTTTTTCCTATTGCTTCTAATCCTCCCCTTGTTGTATGTTGCAGGGGAGGGAGGAGGAGGGAGAGGGAGTACAGGAGAAGGAGGACATAAGAGTGAAGGAAGGAGGGGGGATGAAGAGGGAGAGAGGAGGAAGAGGGGGATGGAAAAAGCTGCTTTTCAGTAAGAGGAAGAGGTAGAGGGAAGAAGGATGACTAGAGGTGGAAAGACAAGGAGAGGAAAGGAAGAAATGAGAGAGAGATGGGGTGGAGGAGAGGCAGGAAGGAGGAAGAATGGACATGAAGGGAGGGATGGAGGGGGTGGGAACTGGTGGGGGGATGGAGGGGGCAGGGAACAAGTGGAGGGAAAGAATGTGGAGATTGGTGGAATCTGCCAGCTTTGGTCAGTCTGGCTGGAGCTGTGACTGGTGAAGGATGTTTACATTTTTTTATATGATTTTTTTCCTTTTTCTTCCCATTAATTGTTTTTATGCTGATAATATTGACTTTAGCGTGTCTTGCAAACATTTCTGAGTATTTCTAAAGCTACTCATTGATATTTTTTATGGAGTTTTTAGTGTCATGGCTTATATGAATGTTCTTTTTCAGGGGTGTGAGTTTGGGGGGAAGGACAGCATGATGGCAAAAAACAACATGACATGGAGGTGAAGTAATTTGTGGGCACCTTTCCGGCATCAAGGCATTTAGCTGTACAGGACTACCACCACCACAGCTACCAGAACTATCATAGCCACTACTAGAGCAACCACAACCATCATAACACTATTGCTGGAGAGGACATTTAGCTGGATACGACTTTGGTCAGTATGCCGTAACCATATCTTATTATTTTTTTGTGCCTGCTACTTCCATATGGCTTTATATAGCTTAAGAGGCTTTTCTAGAGGGGTTAGATATACATACAGCAGACTTTCACCAACAAAAGTGATGATATGTAGGGCAGGTGGCAATACTGTCAAAGCAGAGGAAGTGTGGCCAGGTGTAGTTTGCTGCAAGGGTGTGGGAAATAACTCCATCTTGGTCAGTGTTTGTGATAAGTGGCTGCATAGGAGATGTAGTGGTGGATCAAGCGAAAATGACTCACTCTGGCCCATAGCTCTTCCTGCCCTAGCCACTCCGACCCTTAGCTAATAATAATAATTAGGTTAGCTAAAAATGAGTAATAATAACAGCTGTAACGACTGGATTTCTGTCAGGAAAGGGGGGCCGGTGTGACTAGGGTGGGAGGCCAGAGTGGCCAGGGCCAGCAAAACTAGGGGCCGGCGTGACTTGAAACCCATCAAGTAGCGTGGAGAGCCGCCATTAGGTGACCACGGCTGATGCATGCAAGGATGTTGGTGCCTTTGATATGATGATACAAATTAAATTCTAAAAATCTTTTGGCATAGAAAGCCTCATTTAACAACAATCCCTTGCCCTATGTCAGTTTATTTATGGCCTGGTGTAGTAAGACTGGGTGGGTAATTTTGACTGGTAATCAAGGAGACATTCCTTACTTAAGACTTGTTAAATTCCATGCAGCAACATGGTAAATTCCCCCACCCCCTTGTTTGTTAGTTGATTACCAAGTGGTCAGATTAGGATGGTAATTTTGTCTAGTAACCAAGGAGAATCATAACTAAGGCTCATGATTCCATGCAACAACTTTGTAAAAATCCCTAGCCCCTATTCAGTTAGTTGATGGCCAAGTGTAGTCAGATTGGGAGGGTTATTTTGACCATAGGTCTGTTACAATAACTAAGCCCATATTTTCATTCTTTTGTGGCTTATTTCACACAGCTCATTGGTAGAAAGACAGTGGTATGGTTCTGCAATCATCCCATAGCACTTCATGACCAGCCTTATATTCTGGTATTTGTCTAGTACAGTATTACAACTTAGCATTTAAGATGGAGAGTTGGCAAATTTTAGGTCAAATTAGAGTAAAACGAGTATAGTAACAATGGACTGACACCTAACTCCTAGCTAAGGCTAGTCAATGTCCATGCAACCACATCTTTGTGATAGTCTTGGGGATGACTGATTGTCAGAAGATTGGCTATGGGAGCAAGAATGTGTGGCTAATGTGTTACTGGGATCATCCACACCTTTCCCTCCCCAAGGTAGGGTAGAGAGAGAGACAGAAGAAAACTTGATGGAATGAGATACTAACCAGTGTTTGCCCAGTTGAATGAGTCACACTGCCATTCTCACCATTCAGGCCCCTGGAATCCTGGCATCAAGGGGCTAAAATGTTTGCTGAGCCTTTGACCATGATGAAGCAGTCTACTGTAAATGGCAGTATACAGGTTTTACTCTAACCTGGCCTAAAATTCTCTTTCCGTCCATATTCCTGAGCTGTAACAAGAGTAACTCTAGACTATGATGTAAGTCCTGAAGTGTTATGGATGAGATTTAGATTTGTCATAGTCTTTTTGCCTTTGTGCTAGAAAAGAATATGGCTGCTTGGTTTGATAGGCAGGCCTAAATTTGTCACAAACAAATCACCTCCATGTTGCCCTTTCCCCCGTCATTTTACTGCCTTGCTCCCTGCTCACACCCCCTCCCTCCCATATACCTTTCCACACCATCCCTCCATCTCATCCTTGACCTCCCCCTCCCTCTTCCCCCTCCACCTCACTCACATACACTCTCCTCATCAGTCTATCACTTTCCATCCTCTCCACAGCATAAAGTAACCATCTCTCCATCTTGACTACTTAGATGTACAGGATATTAATGATAGAATATGAAGCATTTAAGTGTGGATGTTTATGAGGTGGAGTCAGGATTCCAGGGGCTGGAATGGTGAGGGAGTGAGTGTGTGGCCCATTCAACTGGATAGACTTTAGATGGTTTGTCATTCTGTTGGGTTATTTCTGGCTCTGCACCCTACCTCACACCATCCTAGGGTTGGAAAGTAGGTCTGGATGATGATGATGATGATGACTGATGGTGTTGATGATGATGAGAATGATGATGATGATGGTGAAAATAGTGATGATAGTGATGATGATGATGGTGACAGTCATTGTGGTGAAGATGATTATGACAACAGTGATGATGAAAGTGATGGCGGTGGTGATGATGACAAAGATAATGATGGTGACAGTGATTGTGGTGAAAATGATGACAACAGTGATGATGGTGGTGGTGATTTCTTTTTTTCATTTACAGGACCGTGTACGTATGATCAAGGAAGGTGTATCAGTGTTGGTTCTCTCCTGTCATCACTCACCCTGCCCAAGCAAGTACGGCTGACTCGGTGTGTCTTACTGTACTAAAGAATCGCAGAGAAAGAAACATTAACTTTTTTTTTTTTCCTCATCAATTGAGGAAGCTGCCTAACACCTTTTCCTAAGCAAACTGTATTATGGTCACCTGGTGGTTTAGTGGGTAATTAAGGTACTCCAGTTGGATTGAGCCCATGTAGATCTATATCCAAGGGGTGGTTGGGGTTTATTGCTCACATAATGCCACTCAGGGATGAGTGAGGCTGGTCACTCTCATCTTAAATGTCAGGACCAACTTGCCTAGCCTGGGGTTCCTACTCTTCTCGTGGGGCGACACAGGGTGGGACGATGGATGGATGGAATATTTTTTTTCTTTTTTTATACAAAATATAAACAGGAAGGAAAAAAAAAGAATGGGTGCATCAAATTACAAGTGTCCTCCATTCATAAAAATCTATAACACTTGGACTTCAACTACTGTAAGTTGAAGTTTTGGGGCAGAGAGAAGCAGTTCGGGGAATAAATGAAATCTGATAGGCAGAAGTTGTTCAGTATGGCAGTGTATCAGACAGTAAAAAATAAATAGAAAAACAGATGAGGTCATAGAGTGTGGCTTCAGGGATAAGGGACTAGTAGAGAGGGTGCTAGAGATTGAGCAGCATGGAGAGCAGCCTTCCGGTGACCAAGGCCAACACATACAAGCATGTAGGAGCCTTGATAAATGATAGATGGACAGGTAAATAGACAAATAGACAGACATAAATAGACAGACAAACAGATAGCAAGATATATAATGCTTTGTTTTGATGTACAGTGAGTAGATGTAATTGATTTTCTTTTTTTTTTCTAGATCTGGGAGCAGGGCAGTGAAATGGTGGGGACAGGGCGACATGGAGGCAATTCGTTTGTGGCCACCCCTTACAGGATTAAGGCGTCTGGCAATAGATAGATAGACAGATAGATAGTAAAGCACACAACATGGCCCATAATGAACTCCCATCAGTGATGCCTTCAGTTGGACTCTGATGGGGTGACTGATAGGAAGGTAAGAGCATGGCTTAGTGTAAGAAGTGGAGTATAGTAGTGGTAGTAAGGGTTTTAGTAGTAGTAGTAGTGGTTGTGGTGGCAGTAGTAGTTACAGTAGTAGTAGTTGTAGCAGACGTAATAATAGTGATGGTTGCAGTAGTAGTAATAGTAGTAGCACAGTAGAAGTAATAGTAGTAGTTGTAGAAGTAGTAATAGTAGTACTTGTAGTAGTAGTAATAGTAGCAGTAGTAGTAGTTTTGATGGTTGTAGTAGTAATAGTAGTAGTAATAATAGTTTGTAGTAGTAGTAATAGTTGTAGTAGTGGTTGTGATGGTTGTAGTAGTAGTCAAACAGAGAGGCATTGATGTTTAATTTATACAGGCATGTTGGAGCCTTTATAAACGATACAAACAGAGAGGGGTTGATATTGTATGTTCATGTCGTTTATAAAGGCACCAACATGCCTTTATAAACGATACAAACAGAGTAGTGTTGATATCACATCCTCACACAATTAGTGTAGATATAAAGACTGTGTTATCGTTGCATGAAAAAATATTTTGGAAATTGGTTGTTTGGATTTGGTAATGTGTAATGAATTGTAAATGAGTTTTTATTCCTGTAGAACAGTAATGATTGGATGAGAATGAATGAATGAATGAAAGAACAGTAATGAGAAGCTGCACAGTCTGTTGCATAACACAAGCATTGTTCCCTCCCTGGATGCTGGTACCTTCAGCTGGATGTGGGTCTTCCAGTCTGCCTGCACGTTTTTCGTTAAAGTGTGTGTATGTGTGTGTGTTCTTACCTAATTGTATCTTTACAGGAATGAGTCAGGCTCGTACTGTCCTGTGTATTAAACCATTTTTATCATACATATCCGTAAATTTGTGAATAGACACTATTTTATTTGGTAGTGCATTCCTCTGATCAATTGCCCTATTTGGGAAACAATTTCCTAGCATCTTTATTGCCTCTCTTTTTATGTAGTTTTTTGCAGTGTCCTCTTGCTGATGCTTCCCCATTGGTTATATATTCATTTATGTCTATTTTCTCTTTCCTTGAAATGCATTTATATAGCATAATCATGTCTCCTCTTTTCCTTCTCTTCTGTAGTGTAGTGTAGGTAGATTCAGTTTTTCTAGTCTTTCTTCGTAGCTTAGATCCCTTAAGCTTGGTACCCATCTTGTAGCTGCCCTTTGTACTTTTTCAATCTTATCTATGTGTTTTTTGAGATGAGGATTCCGGACTACTGATGCATACTCCAGGGTTGGTCTGATGAAAGATATAATTTTTCTCAGCATGTCTTCCTTTATATGTGTGAAGTCTGTTCTCATATTAACAAGCAGTGTATACATGTTCCGTACCTTCTCACTGATGTGGTCAGCAGGAGATAGTCTGTTATTGATAATCACTCCTAGGTCCTTCTCCGTTTCTGATATGTGTAGGGTTCATCTTCCTAACTTATAATCCCAATCTGATCTTTTCTCACTTACACCGAACTTAATTACATGACATTTGTCCACAATAAATTCCATTTGCCATTTATTGCTCCATTTTGTGTGTATGTGGGGGGGGGAGAAGCAACCAGAGGTCAATGACTATCCATGTAATAGGAATAGCCCTGTTCCATTGGCTGAAGACTATGTAGTATTAACTCAGAATTTTCCACCCACAGAAGTAGTAGTTCAGGCCCCTGGATCTGCAGCCCAAGAAGACCTGTGCCATTTGATGCAGCCTGACAGCGTCAGATGAAGTGACTGACACCTAAGATATCAAGAGGTGAATTTCCCACCACGCAGGTATGCGGTCAAGGCATAAATAAACGTCAGAATATTTATTTTTTAACCCCCACTGAACTGTTTTTAATTCCCCCTGAAGAGTTAGATGACTACAAGTGTGTGAGAATGTTAGATGTCTGAGCAACTGTGTGAGAATGTTAGATGTCTGAGCAATTGTGTGAGAATGTTAGATGTCTGAGCAACTGTGTGTCTGAGCAACTGTGTGAGAATGTTAGATGTCTGAGCAATTGTGTAAGAATGTTAGATGTCTGAGCAATTGTGTAAGAATGTTAGATGTCTGAGCAACTGTGTGAGAATGTTAGATGTCTGAGCAACTGTGTGAGAATGTTAGATGTTTGAGCAATTGTGTGAGAATGTTAGATGTCTGAGCAACTGTGTGAGAATGTTAGATGTCTGAGCAACTGTGTGAGAATGTTAGATGTCTGAGCAATTGTGTAAGAATGTTAGATGTCTGAGCAATTGTGTAAGAATGTTAGATGACTGCAGTTGTGTAAGAATGTTAGATGACTGAGCAACTGTGTGAGAATGTTAGATGACTGAGTAACTGTGTGAGAATGTTAGATGACTGAGCAACTGTGCGAGAATGTTAGATGTCTGAGCAGCTGTGTGGGAATGTTAGATGTATGTAAGAATGTTAGATGTTGGGACAAACTGCCTAGCCCCAGGCTCCTACGCTTCTCATGGGGCAATGTGGGATTGGATGATGGATGGATGTAAGAATGTTAGATGTCTGAGCAACTGTGTGAGAATGTTAGATGTCTGAGCAACTGTGTGAGAATGTTAGATGTCTGAGCAACTGTGTGAGAATGTTAGATGTCTGAGCAACTGTGTGAGAATGTTAGATGTCTGAGCAACTGTTTAAGAATGTTAGAGGACTGCAGTTGTGTAAGAATGATAGGGAATGTTTAATTATCTGTATCTCTTGTCATTTTTCATCCCACAGTGAGAAATAAATTGTCCATGTGAAATGTAAGTTTTAGTCCCAGACAATACCACAAGTGGCTTTTGCAGACTTAACATATCTCTGTGAGTCATTCTCATTGCACCTCAGTATCCCTTTGTGTGTAAGTAATCTATTTATCTGTCTATCTATCTGTCTGTCTATCTATTGCCAGACACCCCAATCCCGTAAGGGGTGGCTACAAACAAATCGCCTCCATGTCACCCTGTCCCCCTCCATTTCACTGCCCTGCTCCCAGCTCACACCCCCCTCTTTCATATACCTCTCCACTCCATCCCTCCATCTCATCCTTGGTCTCCCCCTCCCTCTTCCCCTCTGTGTATCTGATAATAAAAGAAAATGATGCAGGAGAATACTGAGTCGCAAAAAGGGAGATAAATCACTAATAAAAAGGAGCTACAGTGGCTGCCATACAACCTGTAATATGGCCTCTTGTATGTTTTGCCATCCACTCGTGTGATAGTTTTCTTTGCTATTTACGTCTTACGCTTATAGATTAGTCACAGGAACAGCCTAGCATGGACTAACATACGCACTTTGTATTTCCAACTTTTTGTAGTTATCCTTTCATGTTTTCTGTTTATGTTTTGTTTTGCCAAGCTTTTTCAGTTAAATTTGCCTGTTTGTTGTTGTCTATCTATCTGTCTATTGCCAGACTCCTTAATCCCATAAGGGGTAGCCACAAACAAATTGCCTCCATGTTGCCCTGTCCCCTGCCATTTCATTGCCCTGCTTCCAGCTCACACAGTCATTTGCAGTTAAACTTGCATGTTCATAGTTACGTTCTTTGTTCTTCCAGGTTTTTGTAGCTACACTTTCATGTTCTTTATGTGCTGTGTTCTGTCAGTGTCATATTCTGTGTTTATGTGCATTTTCTGCCTCCTTCTTCTGTTATGTTCTTTATGTGCTTTGTTCTGCTAGTTTATGTGCTTTTGTCTGCCAACCTTCTTCATTTATCCTCAGTTATGTTCTTCTCTTGACTCGGTGCTTTACCAGCTTTTAAAATTATGGCCTGTACTCTAGTCAGTTAAGGCAGCTCCCTAACACCTCTTCCCAAGTACAGTAATACCTCGATATACGATACCCCTAGATGTGATACCCCGGCTTAATGATGGGGGTAGAAATACCACCATACCCCACCTAACGATGGCCAAACTCTGATTTAATTATGGGTTTTTATTATTTTTTTTTTTTTACTGATTTTGATGATATCTTAGACTAAAATTGTGTGTTTAGGTTGATTTACAATGTTTTTAGACTAGCCATAGGTGGGGTGAACATTGTCATTTTGGGGTACAGTTTACTGAGCTTGATTTTTTCCAGACATATATTTGACGATTTTCAGATTTTATTTGTTGGTTTTTGTGAGTTATTTACAGGTGTTAGGCTTAAGTTTGCTTCCTTGACAGCTGTTAGGCCATTTAGATTGGCTTTAAACTTGTTTTGGGGCTCATTTGGGTGGGTTTTGGGCTTGATTCGGGGGGAAACCCTAGGCTGGTAAATGGTCCACATTGAAATACATGTTAAAAGTACCCTGATATACAATACCCTGCCTAATGATGGGGTTTTACCTAACCAATTAGATCGTTAAACTGGGGTATGCCTGTACTGTCACCATACTCTTCCAATAAAATGTACAAAATCCTGTTACCCAGCTGTATCCAAAAATAAATAGCTAAGGGCTAGGGAGCTTGCTTAATTGATGAGAATACAAGCCATGTGTACAGTACCATGGCTCACCTCAGTTTGGGGATTCCTTCAGAAAAAGGATGGCATCATTGATTTGAGTATTTAAATCCTTCAGTATTTAGCTTCATGTATTATTTTCACTTCACTCAGCAAGATATGAACTCAGGGGACTGGTGGTCAGCATCCCCTGAAAGAAGGATGGTGATCTGCTGCCGAGCACTTAAAATATGCTCCTGTAGACAAGAAGGCAGGGAAAGGATAATAGATCAGGTAAATGAGACAGCCTTCGTTAGTAGTGGGCAGTGGTGTTTGGCACAGGAGGCAGTCCAGCACCTGAGTCCCAGTGATGGGTTTTGCTGACCTTACGCAACTCTTTTTCTTTCTCTTACTGATGTATGAATGGTGGCAGTTTGTGACCATAAACAGGAGAACGTTGATATATGCAGAAATAAACTGGTAAGGAACGGTGCTTGGGTGTCTCCCCAACCAGTGGGAATATGACTTATTCTTTGACTTAGTCACACTTGTGTAGGAGCTGACTAGCATGGGCCAACTGGTTTACTGACCAGTAATATAGTAATGGTAATTCTTTGGTGGGTGACGGGAGGTTGGAAATACAGTAGTGCAAAATAATATAAAGGTGGAACTAACAAAGGACTGAGGTAAGTGAATGTGGAGGTAACTGGAGTGAGGTAAGTTGCCTAAAGAATTTAATAATACTGATCCAAGAGTAGCCCCATACAGCAAGGGTTGGGCTCTCCCTGAAAAGTATGGCCTAACAAGCTTTAAGGTATTGCAAACACCATATAAATGAAGATCTGTCAAAGCTGCCAAAATAATAAGTAAAACCAGTAGAGGACATGCCAGTACAGATAAGAGGAGGGAAGGAGACTGGTGAAAAGGAGGAGGTTGAAAGATGGGAGAAGGGGCAGAAAAGAAATGCATTAATGAAAAAAAAGAGGAGAGGAAATCAAAGGAAGGAGGAGGAAAAATGGGAGGAGAAGGGGCAGAAAAAGAATGCATTAATAAAAAAAAGAGAAGAGGATAGCAATGAAAGATGGGAGAAGGGGCAGGAAAGGAAAAATGTGATGAAGAGGAGGAGAAAAGGAAGCAGAGGAGATGTGGCACTTCCTCTTCCATTTCTTCTTTCCCTCCTCCTCTTCTTCTTTTGTTCTTCCTCTTCCTTCTTTTCCCGCTTCTTCCTTTTCTTTCTTTTTCCCTTCTTCCCCTTCCCTCTCTTCTTTTCCCCTTCATCCTCTTCCTCTACATCCTCTTCTTCGTCAGCCTTTTCCTTCTCTCTCTTTTCCTTCCTCTTCCTCTTCCCCTTCTTCCTCATTCCTCTTTCTCTTGTTCTTACTTCTCCTTCCTCCTTCTCCTCCTCTTCTTTCTCCTCTTCCTCTTCATCATCATCTTTCTCCTTCCTCTTTTCTTCTTTTTCTGTTTTCGTCTGTCTTCTTTCTTCTGTTTTATTCTTTCTCCTTTCTATCTCATTAAATTTTCTTTTCTTTTTTCTTTCTCGTATCTCCTTTTTCTTCCATTTCTTCTTTCTCCTTTCCCATTTCTTTTTTCTTGAATGAAGTACAAACTCTAGAAGGAATGAATTTAAAGGTCTACCACGTAAACATTGCCGTAACGGGTAAATTTAAAAACAATTATGAATGAACATAACGTAAACAAAGGGTGAGAAAACGTGAATGAGTGGCATCAAAATCTCTTTATTTGTAGCCTAAATCATTTCAAACTCACATTTAACTCACCTCAGAAGCGTTTATATATGTCTTACCACATCATTACACACTGTAGAAGCATTAACGTACAGTAATCAAGCGGAAATAATATGTTAAAATAATGAACTTTGAGAACGTGTTTTGAATGGACCGCACACCTATTCGTATTGCCATATGGTTATATTTGCATGCATTTTGATTCACGAAAAGCTAGTGTATTTGAAATTATGAACGAAAAAAGGTATACTAGCGTGGTTAAGCATTATGTTATAGAAGAACTAGTATGGACTCCTCTCTCAGTACATTTGAATAGCACCGAAATCATTCCATAATAATAATATTACTAGAAATGTCCGGTAACTTCTCGGGCTCGCTAACATCTCTGGTTTAAGCCGAGTTGATTATTTTTTAGCCAATTTTTTTTTAGATATAGTGGTGTGATATTGCAAAAAACCCTTAAGCTGTCGCGGACAATAATTGTTGGCTATATTTTATATGCTGTAAGAGATATATAACTGCCTTTCTCGTTGAAGAAATAATGGCACAGATTTAATTTCCTGTCGACCTCTTGGATGTTACTGGTGCAGCTCTGCGATAAAATGTCTTTAGGCTAATTTTCTTGAAAAAATATGTATATATATATATATATATATATATATATATATATATATATATATATATATATATATTTTTTACATATATGTGGGATTGACAAGGCATAAAATCTTAGTACAGTGAGGACGCTGACTGATTGTAGAATTTATGTTACGAAGGAAGTTTGTGTATTTGCTATGTTAATTTGGAAATAATTGGGCAAATTTCTTCTATTTGCTGTATTTAGCATGTTTTTCATTCATCAAATGATTCTCCCACGAACCCGGAACCTCAGTTGCCTCCCTAACGCTGGGAGGGAGGGTGTATCAGAGATGTAGAGTGTAATTGAGCCAGGGACGGCACCTACCAGCCTCATACTAAGTAGTAGAGGCTTTGCGACACCTCTTCCATATTTAGTCTCTACATTATTCCTGAATAAAATCTTGTTTGTTTCTGATCCAAATAGAAGCTATAGGCCTCAACGTTTGTATTTTTTTTTTTAGGTACACCTGTTTAGTGCCTCGCGCGGCGACGACAGGCAGGCAATGTGACGGAGGTGACATTGTAAGGTGCTGCCCTCACGCGGCGATGACGATTGACGATGCAATGCGTTGACACTTGACAGACACTCAGTCGCCTTCTTTATGGCGGGAGGGGGTAGACGATGTTTGCCAGCGGGAAGGTTGATTGATGTGGAGGGCAGAGAAGGGAATGACCTAGGACAGGAAAGGGTACGAGAGAGGGATGGAGGAGGAAGAGAGGTAATAAAGAGAGATGTGGAAAGAGGAGGAAGTCGGGGGAGGACCAATGACAGAGGGGGGGGGAGGATTGGATTTTTTTTTTTTTTTTTTTACGGATGAATTGCAAACACCTTAAAACAGGAAGCTCAACCATATTTAGCCACACACACACACACACACACACACACACACACACACACACACACACACACACATTGGTGGACGGGAGTTCGCGCCTCGCTCAGGTTGCGAAAAGTTTCACTAACGAAGTGGGTGGTTACTGTCCCCCTTGAGCAAGGGGAATGGTGTGTGCGTGTGTGAAGGTCACAGCCTTGCCCCTAGATCGGACAATATGAGATCTCAGCTCCCTTCCGGGAGGGTAAAAGCTGACGATCACGACCATCAAGTGATCCTGACCGACCCGGTGAATTACACACACACACACACACACACACACACACACACACACACACACACACTACGTTTCTTTTACACAACCACCACATCCAAAGCCATTTCAACCTTCTTCAATCACTACCACTCATCTACAACTACACACACACACACACACACACACACACACACACACACACACACACACACACGCACACACACAAAGTTAAATGGCCGAAGCAAAAGAAAAAAGAAAAAACGGTAGCGAATATCTATGGCGTGAAATTAAACCTGACCGCTGTCCTTTCCTCCCTACCACCCCCACTGTACTGTTTGTTTACATATGACGGTCTATCTGTTCATCTATCTATCTATTGCCAGAAGCCTTAATTCCGTAAGAGGTGGCCACAAACAAATCGCCTCCATGTCGCCCTGTCCCCCGCCATTTCACTGCCCTTCTCCCAGCTCGCACCCCCCTCTCTCTTATACCTCTCCACTCCATCCCTCCATCTCATCCTTGGCCTCCCCCTCCCTCTGGCTGCCCCATTTGCCACCACAGTCACTGCCACAGCTACCCTTATTCCTTACCACCCCTACCAAAACCACCACTACCACTACCTTTCCCTACCACAACTACCAGAAGCACCGCCACCACCACCACCACCACCACCACCACAAGCCTAAACACCCGGGTAATTCAAACGTGTCCCAGCCTCGGTTTCACATCATTAGCCAACAGCAAAAATCAGAGAGAGAGAGAGAGAGAGAGAGAGAGAGAGAGAGAGAAGTGTGTATAACGGGGTATGATGATGATGATGATATAAATAAAAGGTAGATAGATAGATAGATAGATAGAGAGAGAGAGAGAGAGAGAGAGAGACAGACAGACAGACAGACAGATAGACAGAGAGGTGGATATGGGGCTATGATGATGATGATGATGATATAGATAGAAAGGTAGGTAGATAGACAGATAGGTACAGGAGAGAGAGAGAGAGAGAGAGAGAGTTACTGGCCAAACCTATTCCTGGCCGCGTGGTGAAGGAGCGAGGACCTGCCTGTTGTTGTTGTTGTTGTTGTTGTTTATAGATTATCTCCGCTTTTAGAGGAGACCGAGCCTTGATTATGGCCTGGTCGGTGTGTGTGTGTGTGTGTGTGTGTGTGTATTTCATCTTTTCGAGTGCTTTTATTCTCGTTGTCGTCCGGCGGCATATGACCCTGGTTGTTGTATCGCCAGATTTTATTGTATGTACAGAGTCCGTAACTTCTTCGCCGATGAGCAGTTAGCTATAATTTATAAGAGTCATGTGCGCTCTCAGCTTGAATATTGCTCACCCTTGTGGAATGGTTGTGGAGAGGTTGCATTAAGACAACTAGACAAAATTCAGAATAAAGCTGTTAGAATCATTAACAACCCTGCCATTACATATAAACTACCTCCCCTGCAAGTAAGAAGGAATGTTGCCTCCCTTGCATTATTTTACAGATATTTTTTTGGCAAATGCTCAGACGAAGTTGCGTCCATGGTGCCACCTCTCTATGCCTTCCCTCGTGCTACACGGGCATCTGGTAGTGCTCATGACTGGAATGTCACTCAACCATATTGCAGAACTTCTGCCTATCAGAATTCTTTCATTCCCCGAACTGCATCTCTCTGGAACTCGCTTCCCCAGAGTTGTTTTCCTCCAAATTTCAACCCACAACTGTTCAAGTCTAATTGTTACAGATATTTTATGAACAGAGGACACCAGTAACCTGGTGTATGGATTTTTTTTTTTACCCATTTGTTTTTCCTTCCTCCGTTCTGTTATTTATAAAAAAAAAAAAAAAGTATGTACTTATTCAGTTCAATTTACCCTACCCTACTCTTCTCAACCCTACACCAGCCTACCTCAGCCTACCCTACCCTACCCTGCCATTGCCGACCCAACTCTACCCTACTTTAACCTACCCTCCCTTGTACAGCCCTTTCACCACTACATTACTTTTCCTGTTTTCTTCTCTCTACCTTCGGATGATTTTCTTCACCTCTACAGTAGAGAGAAATTTCGAACTGGAAGGGTTAAATACTGCCATCATCAACCCCATCTCTATCAGGGGATCTCCTAAGCTGAATAAAATCATGCGGTCAGCTAGGACAATGTAAATAAGTTATTCTCGGCTTGAAAGATTAAATGATTCTGTCCCGTCATCCTAAGAGGGTTTTCTGAAGCTGTAGGATATCGTCAGAAGCTAGCAAAGAGTAAAAGTGACATCCGCAAACCGAGAGCTTTGCATCCAGCGCTCCGTGGTTCAAGTCCCAGAGGTGGACAGATGTTTTGACGTGTAGACGTTACCAGGGCGTAGCTTGGTGGCCTACCCTTTAATACTCTGGACTAGTGGTGGTCTAGCCTCGTGCCCCTGCGCTCCACCTCATAAAAAAAAAAAAAAAAAAAAGGAAAGCCAAGGGTCATGAATGAACTAAAGGACTGAACTAAGCGGAGAAGAACAAAAATCGTAGAGAAGATAGCCCCAAATTTGATGAGACAGTGTAGTATAACTGAGTGAAATAGGCGTTGGATATGACGGAACTAAACGGCAGTTATACCCACCTCTCTTCTGTACCCTACAGTACCCTGATTCAGCCTACCCTACCCTACCCAGCCCTACACTACCCTACCCAGCCCTACCCTACCCAGCCCTACCCTACCCAGCCCACCACCACCCAGCCCTATCCTACCCTGCCATAACCTATCCTACCCTCCCAAACGCAACTCGACCCATTCCTACCCCATACTGCCAAAACCAACCCAACCTTACCCCACCCTGTCAAGACGGACACAATCCTACCCCACCCTGCCAAAACCAACCCACTCCTACTCCACCCTGCCAAACCCGACCAATCCTTTCCCACCCTGCCAAAAACCGACCCAATCTTACCCCACCCTGCCAAAACCGACCCCATCCTACTTCACCCGGCCAAAACCGACCCAATCCTACCCTACCCTGCCATAACCGACCCATCCCTATCCTACTCTGCCAAAACCAACCCAATTCTACCCCACCTGCCAAATGCGACCCAATCCTTGCCCACCCTGACAAAACCGACCCACACCTACCCTACCCTGTCCAAACCGACCCAATCCTACCTCACCCTTCCAAAACCGACCCAATCCTACCCCACCCTGCCAAAACCGACCCATCCCTACCCTACCCTGCCATAACCGACCCAACCCTACCCCACCCTGCCAAAACCGACCCAACCCTACCCCACCCTGCCAAAACCAACCCTGTCCTACCCCACCCTGCCAAAACCAACCCTGTCCTACCCCACCCTGCCAAAACCCACGCAATCCTACTCCACCTGGCCAAAACCGACCCAACCCTACCCCACCCTGCCATAACCGACCCAACCCTACCCCACCCTGCCAAAACCGACCCAACCCTACCCCACCCTGCCAAAACCGACCCAACCCTACCCCACCCTGCCAAAACCAACCCAACCCTACCCCACCCTGCCAAAACCGACCCAACCCTACCCCACCCTGCCATAACCGACCCATCCCTACCCCACCCTGCCAAAACCGACCCAACCCTACCCCACCCTGCCATAACCGACCCATCCCTACCCCACCCTGGCAAAACCAACCCAACCCTACCCCACCCTGCCAAAACCAACCCAACCCTACCCCACCTTGCCAAATGCGACCCAACCTTACCCCACCCTGCCAAAAAAAACTCAATCCAACCCCACCCGGCCAAAACCGACCCAACGCTACCCCACCCTGCCAAAACCGAACCATTCCTACCCCACCCTGCCATAACCGACCCAGTCCTACCCCACCCTGCCAAAACCGGCCCAATCCTACGCCGCCCTGCCAAAACTAACCCAACCTTACCCCACCCGGCCATAACCGACCCAACGCTACCCCACCCTGCCACAACCGTCCCATCCCTACCCTACCTTAACCAAACCAGTCTTATCTAACTCATTGTCCACATTAACACTTTTTTCCATTTTCATCTTTCTTCCTCCAGACGATTTTCTTCAACTCTGGAGAGAAATTTCGTACTGGAGGGGTTAGATAGAGTCACCATCAACCCCTTCACTACGAGGGGATCTCCTAAGCTGAATAAAATCGTCCGGTTACCTAGAACAAAGTAACTAAGTCATTCTCTGTCTGAAGGGGTTATTGCGTCTGTCCCATCATCCCGAGTGGGTTTCTTCAAGCTCCAGGAAATCGTCTAAAAGTAGCAAAGTGTAAACATGACGTCAACACTTGTTCTAGGCGCCACATATCGAGTCCCGGAGGTGAACAAAGGTTTTTATATCATATAGACGTTTTATATTTTATATTTTGCAACTTTCAGAGGTATTTACTCAGCTTTAGGAGTCTTACGGATAGGCTCAATCAAACGTATCGAACCTCCCATGTTAGAAAAAATAGCTTACAGAAATGCGTCCTCGTACTGAAGGGGCGGAATGGACAGATCGAGTGACTAAGATATTGAATTATGTATAAGACTGGTTTTGTTGTTATTTCTATTATTATTATTATTATTATTATTATTATTATTATTTCAGGCAAATGTCCCAGGCTTCTAGACTGGCTGACTAGCGAATGTTATTAAGTCTCCCGTGGCTCCGTGCTCCTTCCACTCAAGAGCCTGCACTTCACGCATTCCACGCACAAGATGACGTCACCGCTGCATTCCTGCGAAGACGAGAGGTCAAGAGGACGACACTTGCTTTTTGTTTGTTTGTTTACTGTAATTGCTTAAAGTTGTGATCCCTCCAACTTGAATGCTCAGTTGTAACTATAGATAACTAGAATACGATGCTAGTCACGAAGAAGGGCTATGAAAAGATACAGAGCTCGTAGTATTGGCTGGATGAATCACTCTTGCGTGATAATCAAAGACGGTGAATAAAACCCACACTTGTAGACGAAGAATATAATTACCAAACAGTTTCGGTGGACACCGCCACCATCTTCAGTGGTCAAGATAGTGAGAGTAAGTGACTTACTGATTATACAAGGGTTCCTTTTTATGCCTGTATGTGTGTGGAAGGGTGGGGTAAAGGTGAGGTGGGGTGGGGTAGATTGTAAGCGGGGATTAACCCAAGAGGGATTTTGGGGGGGACATTACCGGACAGGTCAGGTGTAATTCCTATTTGACCTTACCTGTGTCGTAGTCCCTTCCTGCTATGTGTCCCCCCCAAAATCCCCCTTGGGTTAATCCCCGCTTACAATCTACCTCACCCCACCTCACCTTTACCCCACCCTTCCACACACATACGCATAAAAAGGAACCCTTGTATGGTCATTATGTCACTCCCTCTCACTATCTTGACCACTGAAGATGATGGCAGTGTCCACCGAAACTGTTTGGTAATTATATTCTTCGTCTACAAGTGTTGGTTTTATTCACCGGCTCGTAGTATTTTTTTCTTTTAACTAAGATACATGAAATAAGCTGCAAAAATACGAGCTTACTTAATGTAAATGAATTATAGTACGTTCAAGATGGAGGGAAGGCATTTTGTATTTTGTTTGTGATGTTATAGTGTCTCTCAGGATCCTAGGATCCTCTCTCGGCTGAACCAAATTGTCTGGCGTCAGCTGGAACATGATGCTAGAGTTATGTCGGTCGTGAGGGGGTTAATGGTGACGGTATTGACACTGTCAGGCTCCTATGACTCACTCAGTCGAATAAAATCGTCTGAGTCAGCTGAAATGGGGTACTAGAGTTGTCCCGAGCTGACAGACGATTTTGTTCGGCTGAGTGAGTTATAGGAGCCTGACAGTTACTGCACTGTCACCATTAACCCCCACATGACCGGCATAACTCTGGTATATCATGTTCCAGCTGACGCCAGACAATTTGGTTCAGCCGAGTGGGTCTGGGGCCTGGGGGGCACTAAATGAAAATATCCAAAAAATATTAAAGGGGGGGCTATATCAATTTTGCCACAGGAGGTATACCAAAATTGGACTTTTTAATAAAACCCCCTCCTCTCTCACTCCCTGTGTTTTGTATATGCCCCTCTCTGTCTGCCTGTGGTGTGTCTGTCCCGCCCCCTGAGTGTGTGTGGTGTGTCTACTGTGTGAAGGTGGCTGTGGCTATGTACGTGTCTTGGTGTGTGTGTGTGTGTGTCTTGATGTGTGTATGTATGTAGTAGTGTGTGTGTGTGTCTACTGTGTGAAGGTGGCTGTAGCAATGTACGTGTCCTGTGTGTGTGTGTCTTGATGTGTGTATGTAGTAGTGTGTGTGTGTGTGTGTGTGTATGTAGTAGTGTGTGTAAGTGTCTTGGTGTGTGTATGTAGTAGTGTGTGTAAGTGTCTTGGTGTGTGTGAGCTGAATTGTAAGTATGGGGCCTTGTGGTTTTAAGGAAAGCCTGCTACGCAAACTTCCCTCAGCCACATTTTAAAGAAACCTCTATCACACCGGGATTTGAACCCGGGTCCTCCTGATCAGCAGGCCAGCACCATACTGACCATGCTACCGCGCCCCCATTAGAATACCGGCTAAAACTTCTACTGTATTTTATTTCTTTACGTTACAAAAAATGGGAAATTGAACTATCATGCACAGACTAAACTAAATTGTCATGTACCTATTAATGTCGCTTTAGGAGGAGATATCTCGAAATTTCCTGAGCTACTTGGAATACCTAAGCCTGCAGTTTAATGCTAATCATGAACAAGTGCTATGGAAAGATTATAGAGCAGTTGCTACTTATAGAAAGGGAGAAAGTAAAAACTGCAACTTAGACTGCTATCCAACGGCAGGACTTAAACGATTAACCATATATTACATAAACTTAACACACTGAGTGACACAGAAACTAAACATATGATACAAATTCTTTAATGAAACTTATAATGAGAGTACAAATGACAAAATATACACTGCACAGGAAGACAGTACAGTACTCATTGGTTATACCTTCTGTGAGAACTGAGAATGAAAGGCTATCTGTTGTACCGGTTTATAAACGGAAGAGATGAATCGCTAAATTTGATCCACAGTAAAAAATAATAATAATAATGAATACATAAAACAATAAAGACAAACCATATAGACTACATGTCCACCCTAAACTGACAAAAACCTGGCATCTCTCCACCTTGAATGCTGAGCTGTTTCTAGAGATAAAGACTAGATTATCATGCAAATCACAATGAAGATCTATGGGGAGGATGCAAAACCATAATACTGTCTTATTCTGCCACTTAGATACAGGAACTAAGCAGCAGAAGGACTAAAATTTGTCAAGGTGAGCCAACTACAATGACACAGAGGAAGTCTGAGATTATATAATGTGTAATCATGAACTGATTGCATCATTCAGTAAAGATTACAAAAGGAAAAGCTATCAAATCTGAAAGTGTAAGTACTATACAAGATATGATTAACCTTGTACATCCATATTCTGAGATAAGCTTCCTATATCATAGCCTACACACAAATTCATCCCCCTCAACAGTAATGGTATATTCCTGCTGTCTCCTGACTTCCAATCAACTTATGAAACCTCTCTCCTAATTACAGTACAGTAATATGTTAATGAAGGCTGCTAGTAATAACCTTCAGTATGATCATTCTTATTTAAAGGTAGCAGCAATGGTTCATGAAGGATGTAAGGTATACGCTACCCTGGTGGGGGCTCGAACTGTCAACTTTATGGTTGTGAAGAGCAAGCGCTACAACTGAGCTACTGCAATCGAGCAGCATGGAAAGTCGCCATTAGGTGACCAAAGCCAATGCATGCAAGCATGTTGGAACCTTCATAAATGATACGATATAACCCCTCCAGTTCAAAGTCACTCCCATGCTGAATATCCTCTGAAGGAAGCATGAATAAAATCAGTTCATCTTTCAAGTGTGTGGTTAAAACTGAAATCCCATACCATAATGCAACAGTGACGTCACACTTCAAATTAAACATTTACTTATTAAATTTTAAGAAGAAAATTTCGTGAATATATTATCAGTCTTTTAAACATTAATTTTCGTGCAAACTGAATAGAGAGGTAAGTAAAGTGTTTCTTGTTAAATTAAAGATAACCCCATGAATCAGTGGCATCATCATCTCTCTCTCTGAAATTCCATACAGAGTACCATAGTAGGATCACTATTTACTGTCCTGCCGATATATCTCTACAGTTTTACAAGGGGATTTAAAAATAAACGGCCTGGTGGTGGTGGCAGGGGATAAAATTTTTGCGATACCAGTCTCTAATCTGCTGCCATTCCCTATAGAACCTGAGCATAATAGACGAGAAATTAGCCCAGGTTGATGCAGCAATTCTTAACTCAAAATTGCCCCAAGAACAACTTTCTGAAGTTTGTCAAACATTTCATGCAACACCTTGTATGGGAAACTTGGATAAAATATTGGTGATATAATTCCCTAACTTGTGCCATTCCCAACAGAATCTGAGCAGTCTAATGAGTCCACGCTTTGAAGGTTGGGTTGAAACAGGGATGTGTCATGTCTCCATGGTTGTTCAATCTGTACATGGATGGGGTAATAAAAGAGGTACAAGGTAGGGTAGTGGATGTTGGAGTGGCCGTGGTGAGAGAGGGTAGTGTTTGGAAACTCCCTGTACTGTTGTTTGCAAATGATACTGTGTTGTTGAGTGAAGACGAAGAGGAGCTGCAAGGCTTGGTGGATGAGTTTGGGAGAGTGTGTAAGAAACGGAATCTAAAGGTGAATGTAGGGAAGAGTAGAGTGATGGTCTTTGAGTTAGGTGAAGTCAGTGAATGTACAGCGAGGTTGGATGGTGAAGAATTGGAAAATGTGAGTACGTTTAAGTACTTGGGTAGTGTGATGAGTAAGGATGGAGGTTTGGAGGGTGAAGTGCTTGAAAGGGTACAGCAGGGAAGAAAGGTTGCTGGTTCTTTGAAAGCAGTGATAAGAAACAGGGAAGTGAGCATGGAAGTGAAAAAGTTACTACATGACAGTATTGTGATACCAACTCTAACGTATGCAAGTGAAGCTTGGACATTGTTGGAAGGACACAAGTCAAGAGTGAGAGCAGTGGAAATGAGTTATTTAAGAGGAGCCTGTGGAGTCACATGGAGAGACAGGCTGACGAATGAGGATATAAAGAAGCGTTGTGGTGTTGATGTGGATGTGATAGGAAGCGTTAGGAGAACACACTGAGGTGGTTTGGCCATGTGGAGAGGATGGAGGGTGAAAGATTGACGAAGAGAATGTATGTGAGTGAGGTGGAGGGGGGAAGAGGGAGGGGGAGGCCGAGGATGAGATGGAGGGATGGGGTGGAGAGGTATATGAGAGAGGGGGGTGTGAGTTGGGAGCAGGGCAGTGAAATGGCAGGGGACAGGGCGACTTGGAGGCGATTTGTTTGTGGCCACCCCAAACGGGATTGAGGCGTCTGGCAATAGATAGAGATAGATAGAAGATTAAATAACAAAAGCTAACACTGATTTGAAGTAATATATATCTGGTCCACAGGTCGTGCCGGAGTCTGCTGCCTTGTTGTTGCTTCCTTGCCATACTGGTCATACCCTGCTGAAGTTTGGTCTGCCCTGCTGTGAGAAGCCTG
>NC_137049.1:34385102-34392602 GCF_032717465.1 Coenobita brevimanus
CATATAAGAACATAAGAACATAAGAAGAGAGGATAACTGCAGTAGGCCGGTTGGCCCATGCTGGGCAGCTCCTAGAAGAGTAACTGAACTACTAGAATGAGATAAGGATAGCAAAGAAGGCGGCTCTCTCCCGCCCTCCAAACCCTCCAGCCGAAGCCGGCAGGAAAAAGTCAGAAAGAACACCACGCCGTATAGAAAAACTGGCGTGGACATTTTACAGGAAAGTGTGAAAGGAGAATAGAGACTATCATAGTGTAACCTGAATGTTCAAACAAATTCCATGTAACTACATACAACAGCACTCTTTATACTCACTGTGCAGTTTAATACATGTATTATTGTATATAAGATTACTAATTAGTCCACTTTAAAATTATTGACCAATCACACGTACAGTATATTGTAATCTAATATAATACATTAATAGGCTCGGGAAGATGACTACCTAAGTATCATCTTCCTTTTGAGATATTGTACAACTAATATTTTTATATGTACAGTATTGTGTATCGCAATAAATGTATCAAATTCAATTCCTCTTCCCTAGGCTACTCGGCTATCACTATGGAAACACACACACACACACACACACACACACACACACACACACACACAAACACACACACACACGACGCTTAAGTAATAAAACAATGTGAAGTCTCTATTTATCTATCAGTGCCCAGCAGGGGCGCACCAAGGAATTTTCTAAGGGGGGGTCCCCATTTGCCAGTTTCCTGAAGTTTACATATAAGTTTTATAGTTCTAAGTTGTATATATATATATATATATATATATATATATATATATATATATATATATATATATATTCTGATAGAATGATAGATTTTTTGGTAGGTCGTCAGTTATTTAAAAAAACGTGTTTGTGTGTGTGTTTGGGGGGGGGGGCAAAAAGCTAGGTGAAGAGAGGGGATGGGGATGGATAGGAAGGCAGGAAGGATGATGTTTTGAGTTCAGGGGGGGTAGGTCTGCATGCTAGAGAGAGAGAGAGAGAGAGGTGAGGAGTGACCACTTGTCCCCTGGGAATGACCAGCCCCCCCCAGGCCTTCTAAAATTAGAAGGCCTCGTCGGTGGGGGGGACGGTAAGCCGTGACGTACTAGGTAGCAGGGTTGCCAAGGTCGCGGTGTTCCCGCCAAATTGGGCTCGTTTTGAAGCTCTTCCGCGGGCAGATTTTACCGGTCGCGGGTTGCGGTTTTTTGGGCTGGTTTGAAAACTGTCGCGGTTGTTTGGGCTAGTATGGAGTTAAACCACATCACGACAATATACTGAGAGAGAGAGAGAGAGAGAGAGAGAGAGAGAGAGAGAGTTAAAACATATGGCGGAGAGAGACCCCCTAATACTCCCACAGGGACCAGTGGATGCAGCCAGTGCGGAGACTCCGGAGAGAGTTTTGTTTTATCTCAATTATCGTTGCCAGCAAGCACTGCTGCAGTAGAGAGGATTTTCTCTCAGTATAATTTAGTGAAAAGTAAATGAAGAAACAGACAGCAACATGAAACAGTTGAAAACACTCTTCATGTTAGAGCAATATGCAGACATAAAATCTGTTGTAATGATTTCACAAACAAAATTATGTTAGCAAATTTCACATATGACGTACACAGCAACGAAACACAGTGATGATGATCATATAGATTTTTGAATAATATAAGTGTGATGGAAAGTTGACTCAGAGGGAGAGAAAATACCTTCACTTGCATGTTGTATTACCTAGTGTAATGATAAGTAAATTTCAACAGAATCATTGTTGTTTTATGGGCAATAGTGTTTTTATGGGAAATAGGGAAAGTTTATGTGAATCAAGTGATCATTTCAGGCATTAATAGGGACCTATATATGAATTATTAATATAAAACACTAATTCCGCATAAATAGAGGATTTTTAAAATAATTATTGGTGTTGGGCTACTTTTGGGCTGGTTTTCAGTTGGGTTTCCGCGGGCAGAGCAGGGTGCGACTTGGCAACCCTGCTAGGTAGTGTTGGGTCAGCTATGGTCGTGAGAGGTCACGCTGTGTGTTCAGTGACAATAAGGACAGAAAAACATTGTATTATATATTGATATTTACATTATTTGTATGTTTTATTAAGGTAATAATGCCTTACATGTGTTGTGTTCCCAGATGTAAGGGAAATTATAAAAATGGACCGAAAGTGTATTATCCTTCCCGCAAGATAAAGAACTTGCCTCCAAGTGGCTACGTGCCATTAAGCGCGACCAGTTCACTCCAAATCGCAACAGCAGGGTAAGTACAACATTATTTTCTGTTCATTATTATCAGAAAAGTGTAGAGAGTACAGTGAGAAGCTTTAAGTCATCGTAATTGTACTGAACATAAGAAAAATGAGGCCTTAGCCATGCTAGGATGTAGGACCAAAGCCATTACACAGACGTGGCTGGAGCTGGATAAGAGAGGAAAATATAACCCTTCATTTTTCCTACATATCTCCACAGCTTTCCTCTATAAAGAAACTGAATCGAATTCAAACGAAATCTGCATTACCTTGTTCACCCCGTATATAAGAGGCCCAATATAATACCTCCAGTATACCATCAATATAACACCCCAATACACAGTAAGATTCTAAGTGTAACACCCCAATATACTACCAATATTACAGCCCCAATATACCATCAATGTAACACCCCAATATACCACTAATATAACACCCCAATGTAATACCAGCAATATATCACCCCAATGTAATACCAGCAATATAGCACCCCAATATACCACCAATATAATATCGCAGTATACCACCAATATAACATCACAATATACCACCAATAAAACATCACAATATACCACCAATAAAACATCACAATATACCACCAGTAGAACAGTCCCAATATACCACCAGTATAACAGCCCCAATATACCACCAATATAACAGCCCCAATATACCACCAATATAACAGCCCCAATATACCACCAGTATAACAGCCCCAATATACTATACCCTTTCTCAGGAAATATGAAGGAGAGAATTTTACAAAGCCTTTGCCAAAATCGGATCACGAGTGACCGTGTGAAGGATTAAGAGGTCCCCTCGAGATACTGGACCTTCCTCCTTCCCTCTTCCATTTTCTTTCCTCTACACACACACACACACACACACACACACACACACACGACGCTTAAATAATAAAACAATGTGTAGCCTCTATTTATCTATCAGTGTCCTGATATCGGTCCATATGAGGAGGGATGGAGGATGGGAGTGGCCTGGGTCGTAATGTGGGGAGAGTTAGGGTAAGGAAGGCAATGAAATAGCCATGAAAGATGAAGAAAAATTATTTTATTTTATTTTATTTTTATTATTATTCTTTACGAAAAAACATAAACTGATTTACAATACTATTGCTGATCGAAGGATCAACAGTAGCATTTCATTTATAAATATTCATTATATTCTAAAATTTACATTGAAAATACAGTCTCTCTCTCTCTCTCTCTCTCTCTCTCTCTCTCTCAGTCACTCGATATTCATGTCTCCCTCATCTAAACCTTCTTCTTCACTGGTGGAATCCCCCTCCCCCCATCCCAGTAATCCGATCCCTCCTCTTCCCTAGGCTACTCGGCTATCACTACGAAAACACACACACACACACACACACACACACACACACACACACACACACACACACACACACACACACACACACACACACACACACACACACACACACACACACACGACGCTTAAGTAATAAAACAATGTGAAGCCTCTATTTATCTATCAGTGCCCAGCAGGGGCGCACCAAGGAATTTTCTAAGGGGGGGGTCCCCATTTGCCAGTTTCCTGAAGTTTACATATAAGTTTTATACTTCTAAGTTGTGTATGTGGACAAAAAGCTAGGTGAAGAGAGGGGATGGGGATGGATAGGAAGGCAGGAAGGATGATGTTTTGAGTTCAGGGTGGGTGGGTCTGCATGCTAGAGAGAGAGAGAGAGAGAGGTGAGGAGTGACCACTTGTCCCCTGGGAATGACCAGGCCCCGCCCCTCTCTCTCTCTCTCTCTCAAGGTTCTGTAGTAGTGAATAATAATGTCAATGCAAAGTATAACTTAACTGTGATATAAGTATTATAAAATAAATAAAACATTGGAATATATTTATTGAGAACAACTACAAGAAGTCCCCTCGAGACGTCAGCATGTGGAACTGTCATTAATTCCCTGTGGGCCAATTAACGTTCACCTTCATACATGTCTACACTCTTCTGCCACAATATTCGCCATAGATTCCACAATATTTCTCCTCATCTTTACTTTCCAATACAAAGCATACCATTAGTCATGATAATGATTGCACACACACACACACACACACACACACACACGAGAGAGAGAGAGAGAGAGAGAGAGAGAGAGGGTAGATGGGGGAGGGAGGAGGGAGACAAGAAAGGAAGGAAGCAGAGGTTTGGAGAGAGAGTCAGTCAGGAGGTGCTGTGACCTGAGATGCCTTCTTACAAATTCTTGATGACAGGCGAATCAAGCTCAAAAAATAAAAATAAATAAATAAATAAAATAAAAGGAATAATATGCTATTAAATCTGAATATACAACGAATAACTGGTCCAATATTTTTCGTTTATTTTTAGCGCTTCGTAACTCAAAAAAAAAAAAAAAAGTTGGATCCAAAAACGAACCACAGTTCATATTAACCTGTGAGCATAGCGGGTCACTTATACTATCCTTATCTCATTCTAGTAGTTCAGTTACTCTTCTAGGAGCTGCCTAGCATGGGCCAACCGGCCTACTGCAGTTATCCTCTCTTCTTATGTTCTTTCAGTGTGTGTGTGTGTGTGTGTGTGTGTGCGCCTCATGCCTTCAGGCCTTGTCCCTGGCCAGCCTGTATTCCCACAGGTCGTTAAATCAGATGCCTTCGGCCTTTGACAGTGACTCTGGAGTAAAATAGACGATATTCTACATTCGTTTTTCCTGAGACAGACTATATATGACATGGTATAATAGGTTGGCAGAGAAATGCGCCAAGACTGCGTTGTCTAGGAAACTATTAAAGCCACAACAGATCTCAAAATTTGCCGCGCCAGTTCTGATAAAAGGAAAATAAACGTACCAAACTGAGCACCAGAACCGAGTTATTTTAGTTTTTAAAACTACTGCTGATCTGTTCAGACAGCTGGAAAACTTATGAAGAAGCAACTGATACTAAAGTTAAATAGACTTAGCTTTTAACATCAAGCGAGATGGATGGACGGATGGATGGACGGATGGGTGGATGTGGAATCGTGGATGCTTGGACCGATGGTAGAGTTCCTGCTGTTTCGTCCTTCCACCTGCCGACAAAAATCATCATCAATATCATCATCATCATAATCATCATCATCGTAGCTGTCGTCCTCATTACCATCATCATCATCATCATCATCATCATTATTTACACCGTCATTCTCATTATCATTACCATTCTCCTCCTCCTCATCATCATCATCATCATACTATCATCATCACCTACCTTTCTATCTATATCTGTTTATCTATAGCTAGACGCCTTAATCCCGTAAGGGGTGACCACAAGCAAATAGTCTTCATGATGTACTGTCCTCTACCATTAAGCTCAAGTATCCCAGTCATATGTTTCTACTCTTTCCCTCCATCTCATCGTCGGTCTCCCCATCCCCCTCTACCCTTCCAAGTGCAATCTTCTAGTCATTTTCTTATTCGCTATCCTCTCCACATGGCCAAACCATCTCGAAGTGTTTCTCTTAACGCTTTCAATCTCATCCACAACAGCATCACAACGCTCCTTCATCTGCCCATTTGTCTGTCTGTCTCTCTATGAAACTCCACATGCTCCTCTCAAGTAGCTCATTTCCACCGCTCTCACTCTTGACTTGTGTCCTTTCAACAAGATCCAAGCTTCACTTCCATACTTTAAAGTGGGAATCACAGCATGGAGAGACTTTTTTTTTCATACTTTCATCTTCAGTTCCCTCTTCCTAACCACTGCTTTTTAGAGAATAAGCAACCCTCCTTCCCTGACGCATCATTCCAGTCACTTCATCCTCTAATCTTCCATCCTTATTCATCACATTACATAAATACTTAAATGCACTCATATTCTTTCATTTACTGACTATGCAGCCTCACTGTGCATTCTGTTACCTCATACGTTGAGATGTTAAAGCATCACCACCATCAGCATCAACATCATTATCACCATCAATATCATCACCATCAGACTGTGACACACCACTGCATGATAAGGACCCTCTCACCTTTCTCCACTCTGATCCATTGATTGTTAGCCAGTTCCGTCCTTGCTCGGTAGATCTACAGTACATCATATGATCTCTCCATCTTGTTCTCTGTGCACCTCCTCTTCTCACTCCATCTCTGGCTTGCCATTCAGTTACGCTCGCTGTCCTTCTGTTATCTCTTCTGTGAAAGACGTGACCTGAGGTGTGTGTGTGGAGTTACCTGGAAACAATATCAGAATTAATAGATGCGGGAGCTTAAGGACCCTTTGGTTAATCTCCTTGGTGTGGTGTGGTGTGGTGTGGTGGGGGGGGGTTTTGGTGTGGTGTGGGGAGGGTTATGTGGTGAGGGTTGTGTGGTGTGTGAGTGTGGTTATGTGTGGTGTGGCGTGGCAGGGTGGCTTTGTGTGCTGTGGTGTGGGAGGGGGGTTATGTGTGTTGTGGTGTGGCAGGGTGGCTTTGTGTGGTGTGGTGTGGTGTGGGAGGGTGGTTATGTGTGTTGTGGTGTGGGAGGGTGGTTTTCTGTGGTGTGGTGTAGGAGGAGGATTTTTTTTTGTGGTGTGGTGTGGTGTGGGAGGGTGGCTTTGTGTGGTGTGGTGTGGTGTGAGAGGGTGGTTATGTGCGGTGTGATGTGGGAGGAGGATTTTTTTGTAGTGTGGTGTGGTGTGGGAGGTGGTTATGTGTGGTGTGGTGTGGGAGGGTAATTTTGTGTGGTGTGGTGTGGTGTGGTGTTGTGTGGGAGGAGGATTTTTTGTGGTGCGGTGTGGGTAGGTGATTTTGTGTGGTGTGGGAGTGTGATTTCGTGTCGTGTAGTGTGAGATTGGTATGGTGTGGTGTGATACGGTGTGGGAGGGTGGTATGGTATAGTGTGGTGTGAGAGGGTGATGGTGTTTGACAATGTGTGGGACTGGTAGAACGTAACTTGGCTTCACTATAATCTCTAAAGCCTATATGAGTACAACACCTTTCATCCGAAAATGGTTTGTGAGAAGCAGACGGGCAGGGCCGGTCCTAGAGCTACAGTGATAAAATGTAGAAAATCATGTGTTGTATCCTTAAAATAAAAAAGAATATGTGAGGTTAATTCCTACCTTTAAATAAAGACCAAAATATATGTATTACTTCACTCATATTCATCCACTTCCTAACGATACATAAAGAGACGGTGATCAGTGACTTATGGAACCCTGTGCTGTGGTCTATGGGATGTAATAAGCTTTTCAGAATATTGCGTAAGTGTCTCTTAATTGTATAGGTAAA
>NC_137049.1:34397602-34467334 GCF_032717465.1 Coenobita brevimanus
ATGCTGGAGGGTTTGATAATGCTTATGTGGTGACTGCTTTATGTGCCTACTTACGTCAGCCAGAGAAGTTGAAGGAGGTTATGTATTCACCTTTGTCTGTGTCTATCTATCTATCTCTCAATCTGTCTGTATTTCTATCTGTCTATCTATATGTCTGTCTGTCTTTCTATCTGTCTGTCTGTCTATCTGTCTGTCTACGGCCAAGATATATCAAAAACTTGCTATCGGCTTTCAATGGAATCTTGTAGGTAGGTGGGCACTGGGTCAAGAGAGAGACTATTCGATTTTTCATTAGATTTTTTCACTATTACGCTTTTGGCTCAATAAAAAGGAAAGTGGAAATCTAGGAATATACTGCACCTTAATGTGATAATCTGGACAAATTTCTCCATAACAAAATATAAATAAAATTAATATCTTTTTTCTTGACTTGAAAACATGAGTTAACTTCGCTTCAATTTTTTTTTTCTGCATCCAGGATCGTACTGTAAGCTGCTTTGGAAATTCTTTACATCTCTTCCTTAGCGATTTAATCAGCACATTACACAAAAACACCCTCTTTTATGAGAGAGATGTAAACTCTGCCGATATGAAGCAGATTTTATAGCTTACAATAAAATGTTAAGACGTGCTATGCAAAAATAAATAGCTAATGAAGGGGCACTGAGAAGACTCCAGTGCTTCCTAAAATACTGCCCTGTTTCCAAAAGGCGTATGACACAGAAATTTGACTTAGCTTTTAACATCAGTGGGAGCTGGATGGATGGATGGATGGATGGGGAATCGTGGATCTTTGATTGCTGACCAAGTTCTTGCAGTTCCGTCCCTCCGTCCACCTACCGACAAAAATCATCATCAATATCTTCATTATCATTATTATAATTTCATTATTATTATTATTATTACCTTCATTATCATTATCATAACTATAATCATCATCATCGTTAAAATTGTTATCATGACTGTAATCATCATCATCATCACCACCGTTATCTCAACTCTGTAATCATCATCATCATCATTAATATTGTTATCATAACAGTAATCATCATCATCATCATCATTAATATTGTTATCATAACAGTAATCATCATCATCATCATCATTAATATTGTTATCATAACAGTAATCATCATCATCATCATCACCGTTATCCCAACTCTATTACCTCGTACTGAAGTTAAATCATCATTATCATCATCGTCAACATCATGATCATGATCATCATCATCATCATCATCATCAGGCCCTGACATTACCACTGGAGGATTAGGACCCCTCTCATCTTTCTCCACTCTGATACATTGGTTGTTAGCCTCTTCCCATATCGGTGGATCTGCGAGTTTCATCTATCTTGTTCCCTGTGTACCTCTTCCTCTCACTCCATCTCTGGCCTGCCATTCAGTTACGCTGCCTGTCTATCTGTTGCCTGCTCTGTGGAAGGTGTGACCAGAGGATTGTGTGTGAAGGTACCTGGAAACAAGCACAGAATTAACAGATGCCGGAGCTTCAAACCCCTTTGTTTAATCCCCTTGGTTTGGTGTGGTGTGGTGTGGTGTGGTGAGAGGGTTTTGTGGTGTAGTGTGGTATAGGGGGAGGTTGTGTGGTGTAGTGTGGTATGGAGGGGATTGTGTCGTGTGGTTTGTGTAGGGTTGTGTGGTGTGGTGTGTGGAGGGTTGTGTGGTGTGGTGTAGTTTGGTGTGGGAGGGTGGTTATAAGTGGTGTGGTGTGGTGTGGGAGGGTGGTTTTATGTGATGTGGTGTGGTGTGGGAGGATGATTTTTTGTGGTGTGGTGTGATGTGGGAGAGTGGTTATGTGTGGTGTGGTATGGTGTGGGAGGATGATTTTTTGTGGTGTGGTGTGGTGTGGGAGGGTGGTTCTGTGTTGTGTGGGAGTGTGATTTCGTGTCATGTAGTGTGAGAGACTGGTATGGTGTGGTGTGATATGGTGTGGGGGGGTAGTATGGTGTGGTGTGGTGTGGGTGAGTGATTCAATGTGATTTAGTGTGTGGGGCTGGTAGAACGTGATTTGGCTTCACTATAATCTCTAAAGCCTATATGAGTACAACACCTCTCATCCGAAAATTGTTAGTGAGAATCAGACGGGCAGGGCCGGTCCTAGAGCTACTGTGATAAAATGTAGAAAATCATGTGTTGTATCCTTAAAATTAAAAGTGCATAATTCTGTGACGTTAATTTTTCCATCTAAATAAAGGCCAAAATATATGTATTATTTCAGACACTCATATTCATCCACTTCCTAACGATACATAAAGCGACGATGATCAGTGACTTGTGAAATCCTGTTATGTGATCTATGAGATGTAATAAGCCTTTCAGAATATTGCGTAAGTGTCTCGTAACTCTATGGGTAAAAGGTCCTAAATTCTTACCCTAATATTTATCCTTGAAATAAAACTAAGAAGTGTGGAAATAATTCTGCCATTTGAATAACTATTGTATCATCAACCAAGATATACATACACGAACATAAGCAAGCGCACACACACACACACACACACACACACACACACACACACACACACACACACACACACACAAACACGTAGTTAAACAGAAAGGAACGCGAGAGGTGACTCAGCCAATGACTTGAAAATCGTCGTCGTTGTCATCATCTTCGTCGTCGTAATCATCGTCGTCGTCTTCGTTGTAGTAATCATCATCATCTTCCTTGTCATCATCATCATCATCATCATCATCATCATCATCATCGTCGTCGTCAGCAGCAGCAGCATGTCATCGTCATCCCAGCACTGTTAAATATGTAGTACAGAAGTTATATCGGTATCATCACCTTTATCATCATCTTCATCACCATCATCTAACCTTGTTTTAGAGTTTGCACGGAGTTACATCATCATTATCAGCATCAACATCATTATCATCATCAATCAGCATCATCATCATCAATCATCTTTATCATCATCATCATCATCATCATCATTATCAGCTTGTGACACACCACTGCAGGATAAAGACCCCTCTCACCTTTCTCCACTCTGATCCATTGCCTGTTATCTTGTTCCTTCCGATATCGGTGGATCTGCGCGTATCATCTCTATCTTGTTTTCTGTGTACCTCTTCTTCTCACTCCATCTCTAGCCTGCCATTCAGTTACGCTGTCTGTCCCTCTGTTGTCTGTTCTATGGAAGACGTGACCTGAGGAGTGCGCGTGCAATGATCTGGAAACCAAGAGACAAATATGTGTTTCGTCATCATAGCTATACCCTGTTCACTCTAACTTGGCGTAAAATTGCAATCTCTTTCTTAAATAAAGTGCTGTGACAAAGGGTAAACACTAGAATATGGTGCTAGTCACGAAGAAGTGGTATGACAAATATGCTTGGCAATACTATTGCCTTATTCTGTTACTGAGCTATGGAAAATGAACTGCAAACGGACGACTATCTTCGTCTATAAAAAATGGATGAGTATCATATAGTATAATCGTCTGTGTGTGTGTGTGTGTGTGTGTGTGTGTGTGTGTGTGTGTGTGTGTGTGCGTGTATTAATGGATGCCTTCATAAATGCGTCCATATGAGTATTCATAAATGTGTGTGCATCAGTGTGTGCACTCATCAGTGTGTGTATGCATCAGCGCCTGTGTGCATCAGTATGTGCATACATTGCCGTGTGCGTGTATCAGTGTCTGAATGCATCAACGCGTGTGCGCATCCATGTGTGTGCATCGGTGTATTTGTGCCAGCGTGTGTGCGTGCATCACTGTGTACGTGCAACAATGCCTGCATGAATCAGTATGTGTGTATTGAAACATATGTGGGTGCATCAATATATATGTACTATCATGTGCTTGCTTCCTTCCAGGAGCATAAACTTTGTAAATATAGGTAAATTAAGTGCGCCTTCGTGCATTCCCTGTATGTATGTATGTATGTATGCATGTATGTATGTGTGTGTGCAGGTGTGTACATGTGTGCACGTGGGTGTGCGTCTGAGTATATGTGTGTGCTGTGTTTGTGTGTGTATTTTTTTTAGCAGATGCGTGTGTACGTGAATGCACTTACAGCAGATTTATGTCTACAAAACTAAGGTTATTTTTCCCAGCACGTACTCACCCTAAAATACAAGCCTCAGTAGTCACTTTATATTCAGGTTCTGATCTGTACTGCTGCGTGGACAGAGACAAGGGGGAAACAAATCATGTCCACCAGTTTGATCGGCACGAGAATCCACAGGACGATACTCACTTATTTCACTGGTGCTGAGACGCCAGGACTGAGATGCTGCACGGCCCCCTTCCCTCACACACTGCCCCCTTGTCTCATCAAACTAACTTGTATTACCTTTATTTTTTACTTGTCTTTGGCCTATGATACATCCTGGCTGCCAGCAAGATATCCTTGTGTCCTAATGTAATTACCTTAATGACTAAATACAGCAAAATCTAATGCTTACCTCAGGAGACTGAGTCAACGCCCCCTTACCTTCCCGTCTCCTTTACTCACTGATACCTTCTTCGTCTCACCGACAAATACACTTGTTACGCATATTTTTTACATGTCTTTAGCTTATAATACTCCCTGGCTGCCACTAATATATCTTTGTGTCCCAGTGTAACCCTCTGAATGGCTAATAACAGCAAATTCCAACACGTACACACAAGATAGCGCCGACGTTCCCTCTCCCTCTCGTCGTCCGGCGGCCACTGACTGACAGAGGCAAGCAGCGAGTCCTACCAAGCTTAGAATCTTTGCTTAGCTACTCTTATAGCCAAAAGATGGTATGGTGACCCTCTCATGACAGGGAATACTCTAGTGTTCCATCCCAGCTAATCCTAGAAGCCCTAGAGGGCTTGGGTAGGGGGATAAGGAAAGGGAAGGGGTGGAGGAAGGGGAGTATCTTGATTGGGGGTCACGGTCTGAGGCGAGGGTGCTCGATATGAGGATGGCGGGTTATTACGTGGCTGCCGTGATCTTGATATTGGGTGTAGGGGTGGTTTAGAGTCTTAAGTGAATTGCAGGGTGTGAACTAAGTAGTTGATTAATAAAAGGGTCAGTAATAAATAAACTATTGGTGCTTAAGTGAACCCTCAGCGAAACACGAACATGTTCCGCCCTTGCCATGACGCGCCGCGGAGCTGGGCCGGCGCACGTATACACTCCCTGTCTAACATTTGGTAACTGAGGCGGTGACACAGCGAGAAGCGGATGAAGAGTTAGACGGCCTGGCGCCATGGCCTAACCGAAGCAGATGTACACTCCACCATACCAAGAGCGACACTGAGGGTCGCTGTCTGGGCATGGGGGTTTAAATGGGTTGGGGCAGACAGCTAGACGCCGCATTGGGGGCGGGGCTTGCAATAAAGAAAATTCCCACAAAATGTAGGGGACCCTTATGTAACTTTGACGAATCTTTATACCGTCCATTATCTTATCGTTTTTTTTCTCTCTCTCTCTTGTTCTTACGTTGCCTCATGTTAAAAGGTCCTTTTATTTCTTAATGGCGGTGGTCTAATATAAATTTCCATGTGGCTCTATATGTGGACACTCAGTGGATTGTGTTTTCCATTCTTTCCAGCTAATCTACAGTTTATCACATCTTTCCTGGCTTATATCCCAGCGATATCTATACTGCATTCGGATTCTACACTAAGTTATTGGCTGCTTAATCAGTTGCTTTGTACTGTGATCGTATCGTATCTTTTATAAAAGCTCCAATAAGCTTGCATGCGTCGGCCTTAGTCACATGATGGCTCTCCACGCTGCTTTTTTTTTTTTTTTTTATGTGTCCGACTCTGGGCATAGGCTTCACAGCCTCCTATCAAGGCCCAGCAGTCCTCCTACATACCATACACCTCTACATGTCACCACTTCGGCGCTAACACCCACCGTCCATATTGAATACATGCTAGGGCTGTCTCATACAGGACTGGTGTATCGGTATTAGCGGGGGTATTTTTACGACATGTCGGCGGGTCTTCTGATAGATCAGTAAAGCCTGATTTAATGAAATTCAAATCCTTAAACTGTTCCCTGCCCCAGCCGGGATTCGAACCTGGGTCCGTAAGGACTGCAGGCCACCTCTCTACCGACTGAGCCACCGCTTGATCTCTGGCAGCCTCCCTATTCAGTCCCTTATCCCTGAGGTCACACTCTATGACCTCGTCTCAGGTCTTTTTCGGTCTGCCTCTCGCAACCCTACCCCCGACGTTCACACTTCTTACTGTAGATCCATAATATCTGAATGTTTCTTGTCTGCTTCTTACCATTTGTAGAGGTTCCCTGTACTGTGTGTGTGTGTGTGTGTGTGTGTGTGTGTGTGTGTGTGTGTGTGTGTTCTTACCTAATTGTATCTTTATAGGAATGAGTCAAGTTCGTACTGTCCCGTGTCTTAAACCATATTAATCGTACATATCCTTAAACTTGTGAATTGTTTTGACACACACTATTTCATTCGGTAGTGCATTCCATTGATCAATTGCTCTGTTTGGGAAACTAAATTTCCTTACGTCTTTATTGCCTCTCCTTTTATGCAGTTCTTTGCAGTGTCCTCTTACAGCTGCATCCCCATAGGTTATATACTCATTTATGTCTATTTTCGCCTATTAGTGCCTGAGTGTATCATTGCCTGTGTGTATCAGTGCCTGTGTGTATCAGTGCCTGTGTGTATTTGTGCCTGTGTGTATCAGTGCCTGCGTGTATCAGTGGCTGTGTGTATCAGTGGCTGTGTGTATCAGTGGCTGTGTGTATCAGTGCCAGTGTGTATCAGTGCCTGTGTGTATTTGTGCCTGTGTGTGTCAGTGCCTGCGTGTATCAGTGGCTGTGTGTATCAGTGGCTGTGTGTATCAGTGCCTGTGTGTATCAGTGCCTGCGTGTATCAGTGCCTGTGTGTATCAGTGCCTGTGTGTATCAGTGTCTGTGTGTATCAGTGGCTGTGTGTATCAGTGGCTGTGTGTATCAGTGGCTGTGTGTATCAGTGCCTGTGTGTATTTGTGCCTGTGTGTATCAGTGCCCCCTCTGTGGCAGGGGGGACACAATCTGGCCGCACTATGGGGTGGTACTACTACTCTGCGGCCAGGCTGTGTTAGGAAGAATACTGCCACCGTATTCCCTGCGTGTCGTAAAAGGCGACTAAAAGGGACAGGGTGAGGGGACTAGGGACCCCCTCCTCCGTTTTTTAGTTCCTAAAAAGAGACAGGCCAGAGAAAGGGATGGGGGATGGAGTTATCCCCGTACCCTGAAGATTGGGTCTATGAATGTGCTTGGATGTAGTACGATTGAGGCTAAAAGGGAGGAGATTGGGAGAATGTTTGTGAGAAGAAAGTTGGATGTGTTAGCGCTGAGTGAAACGAAGATGAAAGGGAAGGGTGAGTCTATGTTTGGAAGTGTGAACGGAAGATTGTCAGGTGTTGGTAGAGGAAGGGCAAGAGAAGGTGTGGCCTTGTTAGTGAGTCCGGAAGTACAGCAGTGTGTGACTGAATGGAAGGAGGTGTCATCGAGACTGATGTGGATGAAAGCGAAATTTGAACGTGAGTTGTGGGTGTTTGTGAGTGCATATGGGCCTGGTAGTGAAAGGGATGAAGAAGAGAGGGAGTCTTTCTGGAATGATGTTGATGAGTGTCTGCAGAGTTTTGGAGCGAATGTGAATGTGGTAATGATGGGTGATCTGAATGCTAGAGTGGGAAATGTAGCAGTTGAAGGTGTAGTTGGTATGCATGGTGTGCCTGGAAGAAATGAAAATGGGGAATGAATGATAGGGATGTGTGTTGAGTGAGAGATGGTGATTGGAAATACGCTGTTTGAGAAGAAAGATATTTATAAGTATACATGGGTGAGACAGGAGGGTGGAAGGGTTGTTGATAGAGCTTTGATGAACTGGTATGTATGTATATGCACTTGAATGTCCACACGTACTTGCTGCTTCTATCTGTCGGTCTATCTATCTGTCTATCTATCTGTCTATCTATCTATCCATCATGCTATCTATTATGATCTATAATTATAATATGGAGTCCTGACATATACACGGTACGTCTCCAATCCTGGCTGAAAGAATTAGAGGGTGTCAGTGTGGGTAGCACACACGTCTACATGTGTATTCTATTCACACGTACACACACACATGCTACTCTGCATATTTATTCTGTTCACACACATGGTACTCTGTATGTGTATTCTGTTAACACATACAAACACATACGCACACACACACACACTACCCTATGTCTGTCCTGGCCTGAGTGTAAGTAAGTGTAGTCTATTCATAAACCCACACACATAAACAACTACTCTGTGTGTCCTGGCCTTTGTGTGTATGCATGTGGATATCAGTCAAGTACACACACACACACACACACACACACACACACACACACACACACACACACATGTATACATAAAATATTCACATTCACTCACACGTGCACCAGGCAAGCATATATAAAAAAAAATGTTAGTGTACACCATGCATGAGATAACATGTACGTGCAGAGATATTCGCAAAGTGGAATGACAATTTTTTATGCCTTATTCTGAGAGAAATCCACATTTATAATATTAGTTTTACGTAGCCATATAATGTGCAGTTATAGTAATCATTCCATTTTCCTTGCAGGGACAGTGTGTACCGTCCTCCTCTGTTTTCACCCATCGCAGGATCTTTGGTGAGTACAATGAATATTGAGAAAACTACTCCATTATATAGCACAGTACCTAGTAAGTAAGTAATTGATTTATAATAAGTTAATTCTGATAAATGAGTATGCCATTAGTTCGTACATACATACTTAGATATTTGGGTTTATATATCAACATAGGAACTAGATGAGAGTCGTGTTGTCCTGGTAAAGTACCGTATAAGATATCGTTACAGTACATCTTAATTCTGATCAGTGTGACAGATATGCCATTAATTCAGACATTATGTTAAGCATTTGGAAGCTTCCGGTGTTGCTGTTTGCTGATGATACAGTATTGTTGAGTGAAGATGAATGAGAGTTGCAAGGTTTGGTGAATGAATTTGGGACAATGTGTAGGAGGAGGAATCTGAAAGTTAATGTAAACAAACGAAAGTTATGGTATTCGAGAGGAATGAAGTCACAGAGTGTGCAGTGAGGTTAGTTGGTGAGGATATGGAGAATGTGAGTGCATTCAAGTACTTGGGTAGTGTGATGAGTAAGGATGGAAATTTGGGGGATGAAGTGCGTGAAAGGGTACAGCAGGGAAGGAAGGTTGTTTGTACACTGAAAGCAATGATGAGAAATAGGGAGGTGAGTATCGAAGTTAAGAAGTCACTGCATGATAGTATTGTGATCCCTACCTTGACGTATCGAAGCGAGGCGTGGACCTTGCAAGAGGGGAACAAGTCAAGAGTGAGAGCAGTGGAAATGAGTTACTTGAGAGGAGCATGTGGAGTGACGTGGAGGGACAGGTTGACGAATGAAGAAGTGATGGAACGTTGTGAGGTGGATGTGAATGTGACTGAGAAGATTAGGAGAAATACACTGAGGTGGTTTGGACATGTGAAGAGAATGGAGAATGAAAGACTAACTAAGAGGGTGTATGTAGGTGAGGTGGAGGGAGGGAGAGGGAGGGGTAGACCGAGGATGAGGTGGAGGGATGGAGTTGAGAGGTATATGAGGGAGGGGGGGGGTGAGTTGGGAGGAGGGTAGTCAAATGGTGGGTGACAGAGCGACTTGGAGGCGTTTTCTCTGCGGCCACCATTTGCGGGATTGGGGCGTCGGGCTATAGATAGATAGATAGATGTTAAGCATTTGGGTTTACATACCAACATAGGAACTAGACGAGGCCCATGTTCACGATATAACCATCTCAGTGTAAGATGTTGTTACAGTAAGTCTTGATTTCACTGTGTCGATAACTATTCATATGGAAGAATACGATTCTGGTCGGGCTTAATTCGTTCTATTATGGCACTTCCCACAATTTCACTGTGTGGGTAGAGTATCTTATATAAGTTACAGTAGGTTTCTTTTGTGTGGAAAATAATGACGTAAAAAAAAATAAGAGGAATGGGGAGACTATCTTAGAACACACACACACACACACACACACACACACAAAACCACGTCCACCTCGTGTGATGCTTGACTTTGGAAGGACCGACCAACAAAAGACCGCAATGCATAAACCACTGACGATGCAGTAAATTTAGGCGTTTCGACAGGGACCAAGACTTTTACGAGAGAGTGAAATAAGGAGAGAAAGACTAAAGCCAAGACGTAGGTCACAGAATCAGATGGGAGGAGGGGGTTGTGTTTATAAGGTTTTCTGGGTCTTGTGTGTGTGTGTGTGTGTGTGTGTGTGTGTGTGTGTATTTTTAACTTCACTTCTCGTCCTCGTCGTCGTCCTCGTCTCTCTCCTCCTCCTCCTCCTCATCATCATCATCATCATCATCATCATTATCATCATCCGTCTCCTCATCCTCATCCACTTTGTACCCATAGGCTCATCTGAACATGATCCCTATGGACTACAGGCTTGCCTAGCGCTTCTCCAGCAGTCCACCATTTCCTCTCGTGGGATAGGGAAGAAGGTGAGGAACGTTTGTATTACCGTGAGGGTAAAAACAAAGAAGATGGACGACAAGGCTGGCTGGACGAGAATGAGAAAGAACCAGGCGATAGGAACGGAAGTTTTACGGGAAACAATTCCTAGACGAGAAAAAAATAATGAAAATACGAATAAAGAAAAGGCAAAGGAAATGTAACTTGACTGGAGCATGGGAATCGGAAACGAGATTATGAACTGAGGCTACAAGGAAACATGAGGAGTCGAGGAAAGAAATATGAAGGGAAAAGTGAAAGGAAAACTGAGGTTGACCAGACGAAGCCAATATTACGGTGGCCGGTGCTAGTGAAATCCCTCCTAACAATATCTAATCTGTACTAATATCACTAATCCTACCCATATCTGTCCTATTTCAACTTCACCTAACCCAAACCAACCTAATCACATCTAAACCGATTTAATTTAGCCCAGTCTCACCTAACCTATCAATATTTGCTCGAATTGAACTCCGCCTGTCCTCGAATGACCTAATCCAACTTAAATCAACCCAACCTAATCTAACTTAACCTCACCTAAAGTAGTCTAATTGTATTTAACCTCACTATCTCACGTAACCTCCCCATACCTAGCCTAACCTATTTTGAAGCAGCCTAACCGCATCTAACCCTACCTAATCCTACCCAGTCTCACTTAACCATACCATACCCGACCTAACCCAACCCAGTCAAGCCTAAAATGACCTAATCCAACCGAACCTAACCCAGCCTAACCCAACCAAATAAAACCCAACCCAAAACCGACGTATTCTAAAGCAATCTAACCTAATCCGTCTATATCTAGTCGAACTGAACCCAACCCGACCAAAAATTACCTAATCAGACCAAACCCTGCCCAAAGTGACCTAACCTAACTTTCGATCGGCTATATATTCGCTAACAAAATTTTGCTGCTGCCTGAAAGTCTACGGATGTCACATTCAAAGTTTCGCCTGTTCTGGTTACAAGTTTGTGTGTTCTTACCTAATTGTATCTTTACAGGAATGAGTCAAGCTCGTACTGTCTCGTGTCTTAAACCATATTTATCGTACATATCCTTAAATTTGTGAATTGTTTTGGCACACTAGGTAGTGCATTCCATTGATCAATTGCTCTGTTTGGGAAACTGAATTTCCTTACGTCTTTATCACCTCTCTTCTTATGCAGTTTTTTGCAGTGTCCTCTTGCTGATACTTCTCCATATGTTAAGTAATCATTTATGTGTGTGTGTGTGTGTGTGTGTGTGTGTGTGTAATTCTAATTCACAGAAGAATCATGGAAGAGAATTACATGCGCTTCAGTTGAAGGTGTGGGATGATGGGTCTCTTTGATCCCACTTGAACACATACAAGACTTAGCATGCAAGTATAATTATGCAAACACACACACACACACACACACACACACATATACACACACACACACATATACACACAGCACTCTTTCTCTCTCTCTCTTCAACTCTCTCTCTTTTACTCTAGTTCATATTTCAAGTGCATATGTAAGTCTATGTCTGACCTTTCACCATATATGTCTGCCTGATTCGCCACGGCTACAATATATCATCTTGCCTGGTCATTACTTACAGCCTCGTATCTGCATAATAAACCGTGAAACATTGTAACTGGCAGACCGTGGCAGGAAAACAAGAGAAAAAGAGGCTGGATAAGAGAAAAGGAGCCGAGAGTAAAAGCAAAAAGAACAGAGAATGAGATAAAGAGAGCAGAGACTGACACAAAAAGCAAAATGGCATGAATGGGGCCAGAAAAAGTGAAAGAGGAAGGACAGAAGAGAGGAAAAGGATAGACACCCAAAGCAGCACTACACTGAGTGAGTGGATGGTGTGCACAGGAAAATGGCATAGCTAGGAACAATTTTATAAATGCTGTACTTAGTCTCCTGTCATGACACCATCACTCCAGCAACCAATGTTTGTGCAGTGGGCATGGTGAAGGATGACCCTCTTGTCCTAAGGTGCTTTCAGCAGAGGTAAAATGGGTTTTTAGCTTCATAAAAACCTATGCATTTGTGTCTCCTGTTGCCACTATTTGGTAACATGGAGGCACCTTTCATACTCAGAGGGTTAAGACGTCTTCCACAGTGGTACTGCATGTCATTACTGTACTTTCAAGTTTATAAATGATATATTTATTAATTTCTATATTAACCCAGTGACATTAAGTTGGTGCTTTAATAAAGGCATGTTATTTATACGTTAACATATTTAGAGAACAATTATGATGCTATAGTATGTGTAGGTCTTTTCACCTGATGGCAGCTGTCCATGGCACCACCACCGTGCATTGTCAAGATGGCAGTTATGGAGCAGCATGTCATTACTAATGCTAGGTATTAATATCAACCACCCTGGCATAGTAAATGGTTCCTGGACTAAAAAGACCACTTGGTTTGTCAGTTGGGGTAGAATCACCAGAAGGTAGCACTACGCAGTGTGAGTGGACTGTGGTTATAAGTACACACTCACTCCCTCACCATTCCAGCCCCTGGAATCCTGACTCCACCTCATAAATATCCTCACTTAAATGCTTCATATTCTGGCATTAATATCCTGTATATCTCAGGAGTCAAGATGGAGAGATGGTTATTTTATGCTGTGTTAAGTAGACAAACAGACTGACAAATGAGGAAGTAAAGGAGTATTGTGGTGTTGATGTGGTTGAAAATGTTAAGAGAAATACTCTGAGATGGTCTGGTTATGTGGAAAGGATGGAGAATGAGAGACTGACCAGAAGAGTTTACCAGTGAGGTGGAAAGGAAGAGGGGGAGGGGGAGACCAAGAATGAGGAGAGGGATGAAGTGGGAAGGATGGAGAATAAGAGACTGACTAGAAGACTGCATGTGAGTGGGGGGGGGGGGAGACCAAGGATGATATGAAGTGGAGGGGATGGACAATAAGAGACTGACTAGAAGAGTGCATGTGAGTGAGATGGGAAGGGAGACCAAGGATGAGATGGAGTGGAGAGGATAGAGAATGAGAGATTGACAGGAAGAGTACACGTGAATGAGGTGGAGGAGGAGGCTAATGATAAGATGGAGGGATGGAATGGAGAGAGATATGAGAGAGGAGGGGTGTGAGTTGGAGGGAGGGAAGAGGACAGGGTAACATGGAGGCAATTTGTTAGTGGCCACCCCTTACAGGAATAAGGTGCCTTGCAACAGATAGATAGACACAGATAGATAGAAAAATGGATAAAGTTACCAGATAGAGACATACCTGACACAATATATAGCAGACTGAGTGTGGAGATACCAGGCCATTCTCCAAAAGTGTTTATAGGAGCTGCAAGCCAGGGTTGCCCACCACACTGTAAAATAAAAAGACATGATAATGGTGATGATAATAATAATAATAATAATTAATAATCATCATCATCATCCGGACCTCCTTTCCCACCCAAGGGCAGGGTGAGGAATAATAATAATAATAATAATAATAATAACAATACTGGTAATAATAATAATAATAATAATAATAATAATTGTGGTAGGTGGGGGCGCTCACTATCCACTCACTCGATGCAGTGCTGCTCTCGGGTGTCTACCCTTTCTTCTCATCCATCCTTCTTTCCTTCCAGCCTCTTCTGTCTTTCTTTCCTTTATTCTTTCCTTGTCCTTCTGCCTACGGGTGACTTTACACTCCCTCTTCTGTCTTTCTTTTCTTTATTCTTTCCTTTTCCTTCTGCCTGTGGGTGACTCTACATTGAGTGACAAGCCAAATGGTTTCCTGTACACCAGGATACCATTAACTATGCTGGAAACGAAAGGGTAGTTGCAACATTTATTCACATAGTTTTAACCTGGAATAACATATTATAATAAATACAGTTTCAATGTTTCAGATATTCTAAAATTCTTTAACTGCCTTCAGCTGATATTACGAGTTATTCATATAAACGTACAGTCCACTAGCAAGCATTAAACAGCAAGTCCACCACCAACAGTATAAACGAATTTCTGAATTATATGTTATATACATCTCCAAAGTATATAGATCTAGTTCTATGTTCACTATATAACAATAATATAGGTACTAAATCAATATTCACTTACACCATGACCCTCCATGGCTCCTGATGGACCATGTGGTAGTAACGAAAACCTTGGTGGCTGCATGAGTACTGAAATTTGATTTATATCAGTCATACCTGAAGTATCCTTGCATAATAATAAATAGTAAAAATATTGTATCAAATATCAAGCACACTCTACCATGACAACTAAATACTCTGTCAAGTATTATAACCCACCGATAGTGCCGCAATCTACTCCTATGTCCGGAGCTTCACCAGGCACCGTCAGTCACTACTGCCTATATGGAATGAGCACTGAGTGGCCAGGAAGCAGATCACAAACAAATGCTAGCTAGATGCGCCCTGATTTACAAATCTTTCTTCCTTACCATAATTACAATAATAAATCAATACACAACTAATAGTAAATGTTATTACACATTACATCAATATCTTATTTCAATAGTGTACCCAAACATAATGCGAACACCAAACACATACTGAACACTAAAATACAGACAGCCAACCAAATCCCATACAACTAGCACAGTTAAGACCTGTCCTTTGCACAATACAAATACTTTACTAATGATTACTAGGTACAATATTTAAGGTAAACAGTACATAATTACAATACAGTACATATCATCATGAGTGCAGATGATAAATGATGATACAGTAACCATACAACAAAATTTTGGCACCTGGTGGATTAGTGGGTAATTATTGCGCTCCAGTCAGATTGAGCCGGTGCAGGTTTATATCCAAGGGGTGGTTGGGGTTGATTGCTCATGTAATGCCACTCAGGGATGAGTGAGGCTGGTCACTCTCATCTTAAATGCCGAGACCAACTGCCAAGCCCCAGGCTTCTACGCTCCTCATGGGGCAATGTAGGATTGGATGATGGATGATGGAATAATAATAATACAGGACATACATAAAGGTACATCATAGGCATCCAACAAATATTGGACCTCAAAGCTGTGATCACTAGCCACACTGGCTTTCTATTTAATGAACCCTATGCACATCCACCCACATCAAGAATGAGTGAAGAGTGAGTTATGTATTATTCTAACTTTGGGACGGTCCCCACAAAATGTGCAAACAAATGTCAAGTGGCAGTATACAGTCATCATCATCATCATCATCGGGACCTCCTTTCCAACCCTAGGGCAGGGTGAGTAGTAGCAATGTCCAGACAGCCCAAATTTGCCCAGTCCAGTGGGCCATGCTTCCATTTACCCATCATTCAAGCCCCCGGAATCCAGGCTCTATCGGATACGCCAAAAATATTCACCACGTTCCATAGCTTCACATAAATGTACCCGATAGAGCGGTATTTGGTAAAGATTAAATTCCAGACAACTAAGGCAATGACAGGCTTCAATAAAGCACTACTTTCTCAGAAATACGATACTAACGGAGATATGGAAGCCAACTCCACTGAACTCATTAGTGAATTGATTGTGTGTATGGGACTGCTGGACAGAAGACCAATTTATGCAAATGCAAACAGCTTGTCAAAAATATTCTTTCATGTGTGTGATATTTTTTATTAATGAGCATTTCAGTGATGAGTGGTCTCCGCTCTTGGCAAATCTCATAAGTTTACCTAAACATGTAGAATAGCTATGATTGTTATGTTACAATTTTGGGCCCACGACTGAGTTAGGCTCGCTAGTTGGGTAGCAGATGACACTCTGAAAGTCGCCCATTAGTGTAATGGCAAGAAAATGGGTAACCAAATTAAGCTTTTACTTGTGTAATAGTTATACAAATACAGTAAGACCTCACTATAACGGACTAATTGGGGCCAAAGTCATGCCGAAAAATGTGAAATTCTGACAGAAGCGACATCCAGACTTCCCCCTGCTAACCCAGACTTTTTCCAATATATCAGACATTAGTCCAGATCACACCATTGGTTTATAAACTGTTTTGACAACCACTGTGGTACTGTACTGTGTTATACCTTCACTACAGTAATCAAATGGTATAACATGTATAATAATACTGTACTGTACACTGATACAGATGTCTTTTATTTTCCTTAGTGTGGTGAACATGGCTGAAGTGGTCAGGCAGTATGGACTGCTTCTGGCTTTATCAGATTTTTTCTGATAAATAGGAATTTAGTCCAGTAGCTCCACGATTCCGATAAAAGCTAATTCCGGTCCCATGAAGTCCGTTATATTGAGGTTTTGCTGTACATGCTATTGCCATTATATAGATATAAATAAAAAAACAAGTGTATATCGGAAAATAATATCTATCAGTCACTGTAAAGGGTAATTCAACATACTTGCCATTCTATTAAACAGAACATTCTGTCTGACTTAAGGTTTTACAGTGGAAAATATTCATGAAATACATAAACCATCTCTCTTCAGCTGCTGCATCTGGCCTTTAAGTAAACAGTATATTTAGGTGAAGTAAATATGGAGGCTAAGGGACTGACAAGAGATCAAGCTGGCTGGATGAATTTTGTGCGGAGAAGCACATGACCAGGGATTTGGAACCCCTTTTAAAGTGGCAGCGTCCGGACTGACTCTATCGGATAAGTACACGTGAAGCTACAGAACGTGGTGAAATTTTTTGGCCTATCAGATGAAGCTGGGATTCTGTAAACTTGAATGGTGAGTGAATGGAAGTGTGTCCCATTGAACTGGGCAGACTCTGGCTGTCTGGACGCTGCTACTCCTCACCCCACCCTAGGGTGGGATAGCAGGTCTGGATGATGATGATGATAATGATGATGATGAAATATGGAAGAATAAAGAAGGTAATAACTTATACCATTATTTAGCAAATGAAAGTATTAAAATAATAAATCAAAAAATATATAATAAAACAGGTATTGATGCTGATGAATTAAAATGTGATGAACAGAAATAAATGCTGCATCACAATGGGCATGACCTCAGTGGTAGATGTTATACAACTCATGAAACAAGTCTTCACATTTCAGAGTACTGAATGGTGGATAAATAAATGTGAAGGCCAATAACCCATACACCTAACTGATTTTTATTCCTACTTGACCATTTTCTTACTTAATTTCACGATGCTACCCACATGCCTGTGCTGGAGAATAAGGATGGGAAGATGATTATTTGTAAGGTGAATTTCCCCATACACAAAACTTCCTTTGGATGATTTAGAGAATGTACAAAGCAGTTTGCCACATTTATGTAAATGAATATGCTGAAAATATACCAGTAATCATAACATCAATAGACAAAAACTATAGGAAAACTACAGGATGCATCTGTTAACCTAGAACCATAAGACTGTGCAAACAAGACAATGAAAAACTACATCTTAAAACTCTTACCTTCTCCAGTCATATTTTCTGATGAGTCTCTTCGATGGCCATTAGGTCTGTCTGGTGGATAATTCTGCTATGTATTCTCAGGCGTTGTTACCTGTGAGGTGGAGAAAGTAAAGGCATAATGAGATTCATAACATATCATATCATTTATAGAGGTTCCAGCATGCTTGCATACATTGGCCTTGATCACCTATTGGCAGCTCTCCATCCTGCTTGATCTCTGGCAGCCTTCCTGTTCAGTCCCTTATCCCTGAGGTCACACTATAACCTCATCTCTGGTCTTTTTCAGTGTGCCTCTTCCAACCCTACCCTCGACGTTCATTTTTCTTACTTTTTGCACCAAACTGTCATTCTCCATCCCCTCCACAAGCCCTTATCATCTCAGTCTACCCCTCCTCATCACAACACCAATACATCTCTAGTCCCATCCTTCCTCTAAATACTTTAGTTGTAAACCTAGCTCCCCTATGCCTTGCGTTCAAGGATGCACTACACATCTATCTAATCATTGTCAGCTCTGTATGTTTGAGCCAACAAATACAGCATCCTCTTCCTTTACTGCCCAGGTCTCACTACCATACAGCATTACATTCCTAACACATGTCGCCTACAAAGATCCCTTAGCATGGAAGGAGAGTCCTCTCAATGTCAGGAGAGGCAACAGCTCCCTGAACTTCTTCAAACCACTCCTTACTTTGGCCAAAGAGATGCTCCAGCCTCACCTCCAGTACATAACATGTCTCCCAAATTAATAATAATAATAATAATAATAATAATAACAATAATAATAATAATAATAATACAGTAATAATCTGGTCTTTTGTTTCTCAAAAGCACCAGTCCTTCCATGGGGAATTCTCTAGCTCTGGAAACACGTATACATTATTTTTACAGTTACAAGAATTGTAACATCTCTCATATACAATACAAACTTCATCAGTAAAAAAAAAAAAAAAAAGAAGAGGAAAAGAAAGGGGCAATAATTAAACCCTACAATCATCTGTCATAATACCTCTTCAGGATGTAGCATTTTTAAAAAAGAAAGGCTTTTAGCTGTCTCTTAAAGGATTCAGCAGAAGAGAGTTGTCTCATGGACAATAGCAATCTATTATATAATCTAGGGGCTCTATACACAAAAGAACGATCAGAGAAAGATGACTGGTGGATGGCTCCTGACTCATCAAGATGCAAGGAATCATCTTCACTGCATAACATCACACCCAGGCATGTCAATGGGAGTTTTAACAATTCAGCAAGATACTTCAGTTCACCAAACTTAAGAACCTTGAATGTAATAAGATACACTTTAAATTCAATTCTAGCCTTTACTGGTAACCAATGCAACTCATTTAGGAACAGGGTAGTTGAGGTTCTCGGGGGGAGACCAAAGATAAGCCGTGCCACCCTGTTCAACACAGACTGAACTCTTGTTAGTATATTATTTGGAAGACCAACCCACAGTGTATTACAATAATCAACACGAGACAAGACCACTGCATGGACCAATGTTAAGAGTGTTACGAATTCTACTGTCTAGAGGAAGAAAATTCTAATTGTAACATGGCCAAACTAGTAACCCGTAAAAAGTGAATGAATCATATTAGGAATATAAAACTGAGCAAAATGTTTGATATATATTACACATTATACAATCATTAAATAGTCTCACCAAGGTTAACACTGCCAAACAAGCTTGCAGTAATAATGGGAGAAACTTCGCTTTTCTCTAATTCGTCAAAACCTAGCTGGTTAAGCAGAACAGTAATACCCTAATACATAAATATTAAAAGGTAAGGTTAAGCCATTAACTTAGCTGTAAGGTGACCACATGAACTAAAGTAAACCTCTGGACCACTAGTACACAATCGAGGAAACAGAAGGCAGGAGCTGTTCATCTCAGAGGTTGCTAACACCACACAGATCAGTCAAGGAGTGAGTCACAGACGAACAGCTCCCTCCCTCGACTCCATCAGTTACCCAAGGTTACCAATTGGTCTTTTAAGATGTTGCAAACTACCGTATTATATAAAATTTCAACCTTACTACAAAATATACTAAAGTTAATATAATTATAAACACAAAACTGGAGAATTACTAAATTCATAAATGAGTTCATAATGAATACTTATTACACAATTAAAACACAAAACAACTGAACCCTACCAAGCGCAGAGCTCACACAAAAATTAGTAAGCATGTCCATGACATTGTTAAATGGGGGTTTAGCCATAGTTAGGCAGGGTATGGTGGTATTTCTACCCCCATCGTTAAGCCGGGGTATAGCATCTAGGGGTATCGTATATCAAGGTATTACTGTAATAGCTGTAATGAGTGGATTTCCGTCATGAAAAGGGGGCCGGTGTGACTAGGGTGTGAGGCCGCAATGACTAGAGCTGGTAAATTAGGGCCTGGAGTGACTTGAAGCTGATCAAGCATTGTGGAGAGCCACCATTAGCTGACCAAGGCCGATCCATGCAAGGATGTTGGTGCCTTTGATATGATGATACAAATTAAATTATAAAAATCCATCATCCACTCACTTGATGTAGAGCTGCCTACTTCTTCCTTAGCCTTTATTATTCTTTTTCTGTGCCTGTCCTCCTCTCTTCATATTTCTCCCATCTTTCCTGTCACTTCTTATTGCTTTTCTTTCCTTTACAGGTGGCTTCTACATTGAGTGACAAGCCAAATGGTTTCCTGTAAGCCAAGAAACCATTTACTACGCTGGGTGGTAACCATATAACCAAACCATACGTGCTCCCTACGTGTCAACAAGTGGGTTGGTGGAGGATTAGTGCCCCTCCCCATAAAACAAATAACTCAAAGTCAAATGGCCACCCCTTACGGGATTGTGGCGTCTGGCAATAGATAGATAGATAGATGTCCATGACACCTTCCCCCAAGATAAAATTTACTGGTAAATTTTATCATAGTCCAGATGAACCTAGTACCTATGAATATAGCTTTACAGTTCAGCGTATTAAACACGAGAAAGAGTATCAGCCAGGATATTCTCTTGCCCCTTGATATGCCTTATTTCTAAATTGTATGGCTGAATCAACAATGACCACCTCATTAGTCTCTATTTCTGTTTTTCATTCTGTTTAGAAACTTCAGTGGATTATGATCGCTGTAAACAATCACTGGATACCTTGCATTACTTACATAAACATAAAATTTCTCTAAAGCTAATATCAATGCCAAGAGCTCCTTTTCAATGGTAGCATAGTTTCTTTGATACTTCTTAAACTTGGTTGACATATAACACACAGGATGCAAAACTTCATCTTTTCCAAACTGAAGTAAAACAGCACCCGCTCCTGAACCACTGGCATCCACATGTAGACTGAAGGGTTTCTCAAAGTCTGGAGATCTCAGCACTGGAGCAGTGGACAACAAGGCTTGGATGTTTTCAAATGATGTTTGACATTCAGCTGTCCACTTGAAAATCTTCTTTGGACTAGAGAGGTCAGTTAATGGAGCAGCAACCTGAGAAAAATTTGGACAAAATCTTCTATAATATCCAGCCATCCCCAGGAAACGTAACATGGACTTGCGGTCGGAAGGTGGTGGACAGTTCTGAATGGCGTCTATTTTAGCGTCGACTGGTTTAATATGATCTTTCCCAACCACGTGACCCAGGGATACTACTGTAGCATGTCCAACCTCGCTCTTTGCAAGATTTAGGGTAAGATCCGCCTCAGGCAGTCTAGTAAACAGTGCCCTGAGTCATTCAATGTGTTCTTCCCAAGTAGAAGAACCCACCACCAAATCATCCAGATAAGCCTGCACTCCCTCCAGTCCTCTGATGACGTTGTTTACCAAACGTTGGAAGGAGGCAGGTGCGTTCCGCAAGCCAAAACTCATGACCTTAAACTGATACAAGCCATCTGCCGTGATGAAGGCAGAAATCCTCTTAGCCCTCCCTGTCAGTGCAACTTGATAGTAGCCCTTCAATAAATCCAACTTAGTAACGAACTCTGCTTTTCCAATTCCATCAATCACATCATCCAGACGGGGTAAAGGAAATGAATCTGGCAGAGTAACGGCATTCATGCGATGGTAGTCGGTGCACAGTCTCATACTTCCATCTGCTTTTGGAACAAGGAAGCATGGCGAAGCCCACTCACTGTCGCTAGGTTCCGCCAGATCATGGGAAATCAAAAACGATACCTCCTCTTGAAGCTTCTTTCTCTGGGAAGGGTTGGCTCGGTAAGAGGCTTGCTTGATTGGCTTGGTGTGGTCCAGTAGGATGACGTCATGCATCACATCACGACATGGCCTAGGAACATCACCGCAGATCCCTCTGAATTCCCTCATCAGATTCACCAGATCTGTTGACTGCCGAAGTGAGAGGTGCTGCAATTTAGGATCAAAATTAGACAAAAGCTCAATGTTACATAGCTTAAGGGGATCAGCTTCAAAGAATTCTGGATCTTCAACTTCCACTTCGTGCTGTACCATGATTTGTCCTCCTCCTCTACAGTAGTATGGCTTCAATAAGTTTATATGTACCCGACGTTCCTTTCTTCCACGATCAGGAGTCTCTATTACATAGTTCACAGAGTCAACCTTTTCTTTGACTCTGTATGGTCCAAAATACTTTGCCTGAAGAGCATTCTTAGCTAAAGGAAGAAAAGCCAGTACTGAATCACCGGGATAAAAGTTTCTTTCCACTGCTTTCCTGTCAAAAGTCTCCTTCATGGGTTCCTGTGCACCCTTCAAATTTTCTCTGGCAAAATTTCTGATATGATTTAACCTGTCTCTGAACTTTTGCACATATTGTAAAAGAGGTACAGTGTTATCCTCTGATACCCAACTTTCTTTGACTAATTTGAGTGGTCCCCTAACCTCATGTCCATACACGAGCTCGAATGGGGCATAACCAAGAGATTCCTGCTTACTCTCTCTAATGGCAAACAGAAGCAGATGTATCCCTTCATCCCACTCTTTCCCTGCTTCCAGACAATACTTTCTCAGCATTTGCTTATAAGTCTGATGAAAACGCTCTAAAGCGCCCTGTGACTCAGGATGGTAAGCTATAGCAAAGTACTGCTTAATAGACAACTCATGCATCACTTGTTGAAAGAGACCACTTGAAAAATTCGAGCCTTGGTCTGACTGAATGGATCTGGGTATACCATACTGAGTAAAGAATTTGGTCAGTGCCTTAACAATTAATTTAGCAGAAATTTTCCTCAAAGGAATACATTCAGGATACCGAGTGGTAGCACACATAATCGTAAAAATGTACTGGTTTCCACTTTTAGTTTTTGGCAATGGACCTACACAGTCAATTATAATATGACTAAATGGCTCTTTCACAACCTCAATGGGCTTGAGAGGTGCTGGTGGAATAACACTGTTAGGCCTCCCTACCAGTTGGCAAAGTGTGGCATGTCTGGCAATACTCTGAGATGTCCCATTTCATCTTTGGCCAAAAGAAATGTCTCATTAACTTACTACAAGTCTTACGAACTCCTAAGTGTCCGCCTAGACCATCATGAGCTAAACCTGTTAAATCCTGACAGTAGACAGTTGGAACTACAACTTGGTACAAAACGGAAGTCTGATCATTAGCAGGTACATCTGTTGGTCTATACTTTCTCATAAGTATGTTAGAACGAGTGAAGTAACAGGTACTTGAAGGGGAGTCTACCTCATCATATGACTGACGAAAATATTTTAGCAGGTCGGGATCTTCTTGTTGTGCTCTAATAAGCATTTCTTTAGTGATAGATAAATTCTTTATCTCGTCACTGTCATTAATACTTGTTTGTTTAAACAAATTACTAAGGTCAAGTCCAAGATCATCTTCATTTTCTACAGCCTCATCCTCAGGAGAAGACTCACCTGTATATACTCTGTGTGTAGTCATACTTCTAGTTAGGGCACAACTAGGAAAAAGATACGGGTTTTCATCTTCTAATTGTTCTGTTGGATTGTAACTACAGGGTACAAGGGTTACTACAGGATCAGGTACCAGAAAATCACCAGCTATGTCATTGCCCAACAAAAATGTCATGCCATCAACTGGAAGGGGAGAATCCTGAACTCCTACAGTGATATATTGCTGCACAAGATCTGACTCTATATAAATTCATGCTAAAGGAACAGTGACAACTCCACCAACACCCCTCAGAACCACGTGCTCACCAGTATAAGAGTTTTCTATAAATGGAACAGCACTCTTAACTACCACACTGTCTGATGCACCGGTATCCCTTAATATCTGAACTGGGTAAGAAATTTCTAATGAGCTATCACTTGAAACTAATCCCTGAAACATGAGTGGACCAAATGAGCCAGTCTTATCACTTGAGGAGGCTACAGCAGTGACACCATTTTCCTTCACTGTACTTAACACAAGGGAAGATTCTGCTTTAGCTGCATTCTTTTTTGCCAGCTTTGGAGAATTAGCAATGACATGTCCTGGTTGTTTGCAGTAATAACAAGCATTAACTGATCCTAATGCAGTTGGTTCTTTTCTTGATCCTGAACTCTTAGCATTCTTAGACAAATTGACTAAGACCTTGCTAACAAGACTGAGATTCTTTAAGCTTATCGCCCTGATCACTTGACTCCTCACAACCCCCCAGCCTCCTGCCAACTTGTCCATAGCGGTTCTGAGGTTTAAGCTTAGTACGATGTGTTAAGGCATAATTATCTGCTAATGTTGCAGCTTTACTCAAAGTGGTCACCTCACGTTCATCCAAGTACAGCCTGATGTCAGAAGCCACTGAACGTTTAAATTCTTCTAACAGGAATAGTTCTTTTAAGTCATCATAATTTTTTACATTTCTAGACCTAATCCATCACTGAAATAACCTCTCTTTCTCTGCTGCAAACTCAACATACGTTTCTGACTCTGTCTTTCTTAAGTTCCGAAACCTCTGTCTATAAGCTTCCGGAACTAAATCGTAAGCTTTGAGCACTGCCTCCTTAACCTTGCTGTAATCTTTGCATGTTTCTTCTGAAAGGCTAATAAAAATAGTCTCTGCTTTTCCGACCAATACCGTCTGAACCAGAATTGACCAGTTCTCCTTTGGCCACTTTAAACTATTTGCAATCTTTTCAAATTGCAAAAAAAACTCTTCAGGATCACGCTCATCAAATGACAGAATTAACTTGGCATGCTTACTGACATCAAACTGAACCTAAATATTACCTTCCCTTTTTAATTCTAACTCTAGTTTTAACTTCTTAAGGTCATGCTCCCTTTGTTCTCTCTCATGTTCCCTCTGTCACTGTGAAGCTTCCCTCTGTTTAGCAGCCTCAACCAATTCCAACTTCCTCAAAGTAATCAGTTCTGAAACATGGCTGCCACCTTCACCCACAGGATTTGTATCACACAAAGTTAAAGCAGAACTAGGAAGTATATTGCTAGACACTAATGTTTGAATTACTATCCTTTTGAGTTCTTCTTTTCTTATTTTACTGTCAAATGGTATTTCATAATAAGTAGCAAGTGAAACCCAATCACTTTTTTTCAAAACTACATCCTGTAATAATGGCAATGAAGGGTCAGCAACAAATTCAGCTAAATCAAATACTGCCATAATAACTTATAGAAATGCCAAAGTAAATCAAAATCAAAACACAATGACAAGAAAGAAAAGACACTTCAAACGACCATTACTCAGAATTAAAACGTCTGGCAAAACGAAGAAAAGCTTCACTCAAGGCTTCAGAATTATCCCGGTCGGGCCCCCATATGTTACAAATTCTACTGTCTAGAGGAAGAAAATTCTAATTGTAACATGGCCAAACAAGTAACCCGTAAAAAGTGAACGAATCATATTAGGAATATAAAACTGAGCAAAAAGTTTGATATATATTACACATTATACAATCATTAAATAGTCTCACCAAGGTTAACACTGCCAAACAAGCTTGCAGTCGTCCTGCGCCAGGTGTTGCACCGTCTCCCTCAAGCGCTAGCGGCCATGACTGCAGGAGGAACTGCCAGGAGTGCTTGGCAAGAACATCTGGTGCAGACTCATTAGACTGCTCAGGTTCTGTTGGGAACGGCACATAGTTAGGGAATAATATCACCAACATTTTATCCAAATTTCCCATACAGCGTGTTGCATGAAATGTGTGACAAACTTCAGCAAGTTGTTCTTGGGACAATTTTGAGTTAAAAATTGCTGCATCAACATGGGTTCATTTCTCATCTATTATGCTCAGGTTCTGTTGGGAATGGCAGCAGATTAGAGACTGGTATCTGCAAAATGTTATCCACCACCAGGATTATCATCATCATCATGTCTCTTTTTTCCCCACCTACAAGTGGGGTTAGGTGGGGTCCAGAAGGCAAGGAAGAGGAAGTAACAAGATAGTGATGGACATAATCATTTTATCCAACCTTCCTATATTTTAAAAATTCAATGCAGCTTTATAATGAACCATGAGTATCTTTGAAGTAAACAGTTAAGTCACCATCAATTTAACAATGAAACCACCAAGACATGGAGTACTTGGAGAACACAACACCTAAACCCTTCAATCACCAAGCCCTTGCCCTGTGACTGTGACCTTTGACTGATCATTCCAAATACAGTAATGTGCCTTACTTGTAACGATGGCTTTTTGTATCCTGGCTCCCTCTCTGCACCAGCTTCAACTTGTTCTTCAATTTACTCCTCAGACCACCAGCTTCTTTCATCACCTTAGCCACATCTTTCTTCTCTTTGGTCATCTTTTTCTCTTCTGCTTCCTTCATCCTGCAAAATCAATTATCATAATCAGTACAACATTGCCATTTACAGTTGTATTCTTGGTGGATTTGGATATATCTCAGCACCTCTTTCTGAGCCATTCACTGTGCACATTTCATCTCAGTGTGGTTTTGTATATTACTGATGCGAACACTGTCACTGTACAAGCACCATAAATAACAGTGCATAATGCTGAGGTGTAATATACAAAAAGGGTTGTTATGAGAGAGGGTTGTATACAAGAGAGGGGCGTGTGAACTGGGAACACAATAGTGAAATGATGGGGGACAGGGCGACATGGAGGCGATTTGTGTGTGGCAACCCCTTATGGGATTAAGGCGTCTGGCAACAGATAGACAGATGGATAGATAGGTTGTTAAGGAAGGGCTGCTATCAAGCCACCTATGCTCCCTACACCATTTAACCCTTTGACTGGACCTGATGCACACAGTTTTTATTCAAGCTAACACCAAAGTATTTTATAAAACTATGACAGTTACTAGCAGTCACAAGCTCATGAAAACTAACTAGAAATAAACCCTTTCTCTGTAACTGATCCATCTAAAAGTTATATTTAGGCAAACACTACATGATTATACTCAGGTTTAAACTAGTGCACAACAGTACATCATTGTAAAGTATCATATGCATTATATACCAGAGTATGCACTGTGCATATATAAATTGCTGTATATAAGTGGTGTATATGCTTTTTGTGTCTTCATTGTGTCTTGGGCATTATAGGTACTACTTCCTGCTCTTTGGTTTGATTTGAGTGGTGTCTGGGGCAGTCTTAGATCAGTGCTGTTAAGTTACTGTTTGGATTTGGAGAGCACCCATTTCTTACTATTTACCAGTCATCATTTGGGAGGCAATGGTGTGAGTACTTTATTTATGAGGATTTTTATGTACTCTTTTCATAAATAACATTGTTCATTTCATATTGTGATCTATTGCAACAGACATTAGTTTATTATGTGTAACACAATTATTATTATGTGAATGTGTTCCTTATCCCCAGCTGTGTTGCGACACTGTCTTGTTATAACTTATCCGCTTTGTATGTTAGCCATTATGGTTCATGTGACTGATATGTCCTTGATGTAACGAGTTGTAATATAAACGTGTCAAGTGGGGTTGGTGGGCATGTGGAGAGGGTGGAGGATGACAGTTGGGTGTGGAAAGTGTGAAGTGTGAACGTCGGGGGTAGGGCTGTGAGAGGCAGACTGTCACATTTATAATAGCACTTAAGTTAACTGAGGAGGGAAATACCACTCCTGAATGTGTGCTGCTTTTTTTTTTTTTTTTTTTTTTTAACCTGAAGTAGGATTAGTGCCCCTCCCTGTAAAACAATTAACTCTGAGCCCTTGACCACCTTGTTTGGGATACATGGCGTCTGGCAATGAATGAATGAAACAAGAGATGCTGACATACAATATATCAAGTAATACAGCATCAGTACAGGTACTTCAGGTAAAAAAAAAAAAAAAAAAAAAAGCACACATTCAGGAGTGGTATTTCTCTCCTCAGTTAACTTAAGTGCTATTATAAATGTGACAGTCTGCCTCTCACAACCCTACCCCGAACGTTCACACTTCTCACTTTCCACACCCAACTGTCATCCTCCACCCTCTCCACATGCCCAAACCATCTCAATCTACCCCTCATCACCACAACATCAATATACTTCAGTCCCAGCCTTTCTCTCAACTCTTCAGTCATAAACCAGCCCCCCTGGCCTCACATCCAAGGACACACTACACATCCTTTTAATCACTGTCATTTCTGTATATTGAGCCTACAGATCTCGTCTTCCTTTACTGCCCAGGTCTCATTAACATACAGCATTACACTCCTAACATATGCTGCATACAAAGGTCCCTTAGCATTGTCTCACCAGTCAATCAAAGCATCACGACATAAAACCATATATTAATAAGGTAGTGGTTTTGACCGGAGAACAAAGGTTTATATTACAACTCGTTACATCAAGGACATATCAGTCACATGAAACATAATGGCTAACATACAAAGCGGATAAGTTATAACAAGACAGTGTCGCAACACAGCTGGGGATAAGGAACTATATATCTATCTATCTATCTATAGCCCGACGCCCTAATCCCGCAAAGGGTGGCTGCAGACAAAACGCCTCCAAGTCACTCTGTCACCCACCATTTGACTCCCCTCCCCCCAACTCACCCCCCCCTCCCTCATATACCTCTCAACTCCATCCCTCCACCTCATCCTCGGTCTACCCCTCCCTCTCCCTCCCTCCACCTCACCTACATACACCCTCTTGGTCAGTCTTTCATTCTCCATTCTCTCCACATGTCCAAACCACCTCAGTGTATTTCTCCTAATCTTTTCAACCACATCCACATCTACCCCACAACGTTCCTTCACTTCTTCATTCGTCAACCTGTCCCTCCACGTCACTCCACATGCTCCTCTCAAGTAACTCATTTCCACTGCTCTCACTCTTGACTTGTTCCCCTCTTGCAAGGTCCACACACACTCATAAATAATCCTATTTATCAGGTCAGTGACTAAACTCACCCCTATATCGCCTGAAGCCTTCAACATTTTGGCAGTCAACCCAGACACACCTGCTGCCTTCCCCACCCTCATCCTGCCTATTGCCTCACTCACAGTAGCAGTATCAATCAAAGGCCAAGGGCCAGACACTGGATCTGCTGGCTCCAAACCTTCCCTGTCCCAGTCAAACTCCTCATTCAACAACCGGTTATAATGCTCTCTCCATGCATCTTTAATATTCTCACTGTTCACCACTACCCTTCCTTCATCATTCTTCACACACTGCTCACCTATGATATCCCGATTATCCCTCTTCACCTGACCTGCCACCCTAAATATATTTTTCCTTTCCCCATGATTTAGGTTATCAAGTAATTGTCTCTGTGACTCAGACTTTGCCCTGTATACCTCTCTCCTAGCCCTATGCTTGGCAGCCAAATATTCCTCTTTGCTACCACCCTTCTTCCATTCCCGGAAAAGCCTTCTTTTCTCCTTAATTGCAGCTTCTACACCCTCATCCCACCACCAAGTTACTTTATGTCTTGGTGGTCCCCTTGTCCAGCCGCATGTTACATCAGTAACTCTCAAGAAATTGTTCTTGAGGGCTCTGTACTGTTCATTAACGCCTCTGTCTACAGCTCCCTGTTCAACCACCACTCTCCTCAACTCGCTATAGAAGGCATCCCTTACTACTTGGTTTTTCAGCTTCCATATTTTCCTCCTAGGTACATAAGTCTTCTTTTTCATCACTTGTTCTTTAAGCACCATATCACAAATCAATAGTTTGTGCTGCTGCACACACTCCTCACTTCCTATAACTTTAACATCCCTCACTAACCTCCTATCGGCCCTCCTAACCAGAAAATAATCTATCTGACTGCTATTTCCCCAGACTCATACGAATTAAACCCTGCCTAACCTCGAATGACCTAATCCAACTTAAATCAACCCAACGTAATCTAGCTTAACCTTACCTAACCCAGTCTAATTGTATTTAACCTCACAATCTCACGTAACCTCCACATACTTAACATAACCTATTTTGAAGCAGCCTAACCGCATCTAACCCTACCTAATCCTACCCAGTCTCACTTAACCATACCATACCCGACCTAACCCAACCAGTCAAGCCTAAAATGACCTAATCCAACCGAACCTAACCCAGCTTAACCCAACAAAGTATAAACCCAACCCAAAACCTATCAAAACCGACGTATTCTAAAGCAATCTAACCTAATCCGTCTATATCTAGTCGAACTGAAGCCAACCCAACCAAAAATTACCTAATCAGACCAAACCCTGCCCAAAGTGACCTAACCTAACTTTCGATCGGCTATATATTCGCTAAAAATTTTTGCTGCTACCTGAAAGTCTACGGATGTCACATTCTAAGTTTCGCCTGTTCTGTGTACACGTATAACTTCGTTCTTACCTAATTGTATCTTTACAGGAATGAGTCAAGCTCGTACTGTCCCGTGTCTAACACCATATTTATCGTACATATCCTTAAATTTGTGAATTGTTTTGGCACACACTATTTCATTCGGTAGTGCATTCCATTGATCAATTGCTCTGTTTGGGAAACTGAATTTCCTTACGTCTTTATCACCTCTCTTCTTATGCAATTTTTTGCAGTGTCCTCTTGCTGACGCTTCTCCATATGTTAAGTAATCATTTATGTCTATTTTCTCCTTTCCTGATATGCATTTATATAGCATTATCATGTCACCTCTTTTCCTTCTCTCCTGTAGTGTTGGTAGATTCAGTTTATTTAGTCTTTCTTCGTAGTTTAGGTCCCTTAAGCTTGGTATCCATCTTGTAGCGGCCTTTTGAACTTTTTCAATCTTGTCTATGTGCTTTTTTAGATGACTCCAGACTACTGATGCATATTTCAGGGCTGGTCTAATGAATGATATTATCCTTCTCAGCATGTCTTCATTTATGTATGTGTGTGTGTGTGTGTGTGTGTGTAATTCACCGGGTCGTGTGTGTGTGTGTGTGTGTGTGTGTGTGTGTGTGTGTATTCTTACCTAATTGTATCTTTACAGGAATGAGTCGTACTGTCTCGTGTCTTAAACCATTTTTATCGCACATATCCTTAAATTTATGAATTGTTTTGGCACACACTTTCATCCGGTAGTGAATTCCACTGACCGATTGCCGTATTTGGGAAACTAAATTTCCTTACGTCTTTATTGCCTCTCTTTTTATGCAGTTTTTTGCAGTGACCTCTTGCTGATGCATCCCTATAGGTTATATACTTATTTATGTCTATTTTCTCCTTCCCTGATATGCATTTATATAGTGTACTGTATATAATATACAGTATAATCATGTCTCCTCTTTTCCTTCTTTTATAATATAAGAGAAGGAAAAGAGGAGACATGATTATACTGTATATCATATACAGTATACTATATAAATGCATATCAGGGAAGGAGAAAATAGACATAAATAAGTATATAACCTATGGGGATGCATCAGCAAGAGGACACTGCAAAAAACTGCATAAAAAGAGAGGCAATAAAGACGTAAGGAAATTTAGTTTCCCAAATAGGGCAATTGGTCAGTGGAATTCACTACCGGATGAAAGTGTGTGCCAAAACAATTCATAAATTTAAGGATATGTACGATAAAAATGGTTTAAGACACGGGACAGTACGACTCATTCCTGTAAAGATACAATTAGGGAAGAACACACACACACACACACACACACGCACACACACACACACGACCTCGGTGAATTACACACACACACACACACACACACACACACATAAATGAAGACATGCTGAGAAGGATAATAACATCATTCATTAGACCAACCCTGGAATATGCATCAGTAGTCTGGAGTCCTCATCTAAAAAAGCACATAGACAAGATTGAAAAAGTTCAAAAGGCCGCTACAAGATGGATACCAAGCTTAAGGGACCTAAGCTACGAAGAAAGACTAAATAAACTGAATCTACCAACACTACAGGAGAGAAGGAAAAGAGGTAACATGATAATGCTATATAAATGCATATCAGAAAAGGAGAAAATAGACATAAATGATTACTTAACATATGGAGAAGCATCAGCAAGAGGACACTGCAAAAAATTGCATAAGAAGAGAGGTGATAAAGACGTAAGGAAATTCAGTTTCCCAAACAGAGCAATTGAACACCATATTATGGTGTTTGCAACACCTTAAACCTTCTTTAGTTATACTTTTCAAGTAGTGCCCAATTCTCTTGCTGTATGGGGCTACTCTTGGATCAGCATTATTAAATTCTTTAGGCAACTTACCTCACTCCAGTTACCTCCATATTCACTTACCTCAGGCCTTTGCCGGTTCCACCTTTATATTTTGTAGTTTCCCAACCTCCCGTCACCCATCAAAGAAATACCAGTACTATATGACAATAGACCAGCTGGCCCACGCTAGTCAGCTCCTACACAAGTGTGACTAAATAAAAGAATGTCATAATCCCAATGGCTGGGGAAGCACCCAGGCACCTTTCTTACCAGTTTATTTCTGTATCGTGGTAGGTGGTGGCGACTATCATCCACTCACTTGATGTATTGCTGCCTACTTCCTCCATAGCCTTTATCATTCTTTTCTGTGCCTGTCCTCCTCTCTTCCTATTTCTCCCATCTTTCCTGTCACTTCTTATTGCTTTTCTTTCCTTTACAGGTGGCTTTACATTGAGTGACAAGCCAAATGATTTCCTGTAAGCCAAGAAACCATTTACAACGCTGGGTGGTAACCATATAACCAAACCATACATGCTCCCTACATGTCAACAAGTGGGTTGGTGGAGGGTTAGTGCCCCTCCCTGGAAAACAAATAACTCAAAGTCAAATAGCCACCCCTTACGGGATTATACATATCAATGTTCCCTTGTTTTATGATCACAAACAAACTGCCACCATTCATACAGCAGTAAGAGAAGAGTTGTGTAAGGTCAGCAAAACACATCACTAGGACTCAGGTGCTAAAATGCCTCCTGTGCTAAACACCACTGTCCACTACTAACGAAGGCTCTCTCATTTACCTGATCAATTATCCTGTATTCTTGTCTACAGGAGCATTTTGTTAAGTGTTCAGCAGCAGATCACCATCCTCCTTTCAGGGGATGCTGACCACCAGTCCCCTGAGTTCATATCTAGCTGAGTGAAGTGAAAACAATACATGAAGCTAAATGCTGAAGGATTTAATCACTCAATTCAAAATAATGATGCCATCCTTTTTCTGAAGGAATCCCCAAACTGAGGTGAGCCATGCTACTGTACACATGGCTTGTATTCTCATCAATTAAGCAAGCTCCCTAGCCCTTAGCTAGTTATTTTTGGATACAGCGGGGTAATAGGATTTTGTACATTTTTTAGGAAGCGTATGGTGATAGCATGGGGAGTGACGTGGAGGGACAGGTTGACGAATGAAGAAGTGAAGGAACGTTGTGGGGTGGCCCTAATGAATGAGGGTGAGATTTGGAAGCTTCCGGTGTTGCTGTTTGCTGATGATACAGTATTGTTGAGTGAAGATGAATGGGAGTTGCAAGGTTTGGTGAATGAATTTGGGACAGTGTGTAGGAGGAGGAAGCTGAAAGTTAATGTAAACAAAAGTAAAGTTATGGTGTTTGAGAGGAATGAAGTCACAGAGTGTGCAGTGAGGTTGGATGGTGAGGATATGGAGAATGTGAGTGCATTCAAGTACTTGGGTAGTGTGATGAGTAAGGATGGAACTTTGGGGGATGAAGTACGTGAAAGGGTACAGCAGGGAAGGAAGGTTGTTGGCACACTGAAAGCAGTGATGAGAAATGGGGAGGTGAGTATGGAAGTTAAGAAGTCACTGCATGATGGTATTGTGATCCCTACCCTGACGTATGGAAGCGAGGCGTGGACCTTGCAAGAGGGGAACAAGTCAAGAGTGAGAGCAGTGGAAATGAGTTACTTGAGAGGAGCATGTGGAGTGACATGGAGGGACAGGCTGACGAATGAAGAAGTGAAGGAACGTTGTGGGATAGATGTGGATGTGGTTGAAAAGATTAGGAGAAATACACTGAGGTGGTTTGGACATGTGGAGAGAATGGAGAATGAAAGACTGACTAAGAGGGTATATGTAGGTGAGGTGGAGGGAGGGAGAGGGAGAGGTAGACCGAGGATGAGGAGGAGGGATGGAGTTGAGAGGTATATGAGGGAGGGGGGGTTGAGTTGGGGGGAGGGGAGTCAAATGGTGGGTGACAGAGTGACTTGGAGGCGTTTTGTCTGCGGCCACCCTTTGCGGGATTAGGGCGTCGGGCTATAGATAGATAGATAGATAGATTTCCATAAAGGGGAAGAGGGAGGGGGAGGCCAAGGATGAGATGGAGGAATGGAGTGGAGAGGTATATGAGAGAGGGGGGTGTGAGCTGGGAGCAGGACAGTGAAATGGAGGGGGACAGGGTGACATGGAGGCGATTTGTTTGTAGCCACCCCTTACAGGACTCGGACGTCTGGCAATAGATAGATAGATAAGTAGACAAAGAGACAGACTGACAAATGCTCATGTGGCTGAGTGTTAAGAGAAATACTCTGAGATGGTTTGGCTATGTGGAGAGGATGGAGAATGAGAGACTGACTAGAAGAGCTTGTGAGTGAGGTGGAGGGGATGAAGAGAGGGATGGAGTGGAGAGGATGCAGAATAAGAGACTAACTAGAAGAGTGCATGTGAGTGGGGTGGAGGGGGAGACCAAGGATGATATGAAGTGGAGACGATGGACAATAAGAGACTGACTAGAAGAGTGCATGTGGGTGAGATGGGAAGGGAGACCAAGGATGAGATGGAGTGGAGAGGATAGAGAATGAGAGATTGACAGGAAGAGTACATGTGAATAAGGTGGAGGAGGAGGCCAAGGATAAGATGGAGGGATGGGATGGAGAGAGATATGAGAGAGGAAGGGTGTGAGTTGGAGGGAGGGAAGAGGACAGGGTAACATGGAGGCAATTTGTTAGTGGCCACCCCTTACAGGAATAAGGTGCCTTGCAACAGATAGATAGACACAGATAGATAGAAAAATGGATAAAGTTACCAGATAGAGACATACCTGACACAATATATAGCAGACTGAGTGTGGAGATACCAGGCCATTCTCCAAAAGTGTTTATAGGAGCTGCAAGCCAGGCCCACCACACTGTAAAACAGAGAGACATGATAATATTAATAACAACAATAATAATCATCACCATAATAATAATAATAATAATAATAATAATACATCCATCCATCCATCCATCGTCCAATCCTACGTTGTCCCATGAGTAACGTAGGAGCCCAGGGCTAAGCAAGTTGGTCCTGACAATTAAGATGAGAGTGATTTAAGATGAGAGTAAGAATAATAATAATAATAATAATAATACAGGATATACATAAAGGTACATCATAAGAATCAAACAAATATTGGACTTCAAAGCTGTGATCACTGGCCACATTGGTTTTATATTTAATGAACCCTACGCACATCCGCCCACATCAAGAATGAGTGAAGAGTGAGTTATGTATTATTCTAACTTTGGGACGGTCCCCACAAAATGTGCAAACAAATGTCAAGTGGCAGTATTTGGTCATCATCATCATCATCATCAGGACCTCCTTTCCAACCCTAGGGCAGGGTGAGGAGTAGCAATGTCCAGACAGCCCAGATTTGCCCAGTCCAGTGGGCCATGCTTCCATTCACTCATCATTCAAGCCCCTGGAATCCAGGCTCTATCAGATACGCCAAAAATATTCACCACGTTCTGTAGCTTCACATAAACGTACCCGATAGAGCGGTATTTGGTAAAGATTAAATTCCAGACAACTAAGGCAATGACAGGCTTCAATAAAGCACTACTTTCTCAGAAATACGATACTAACGGAGATATGGAAGCCAACTCCACTGAACTCATTAGTGAATTGACTGTGTGTAAGGGACTGCTGGACGGAAGACCAATTTATGCAAATGCAAACCAGCCTGTCAAAAATATTCTTTCATGTGGTGATGTTTTTTGTTAATGAGCATTTCAGTGATGAGTGGTCTCTGCTCTTGGCAAATCTCATAAGTTTACCAAGACATGTAGAATCATGATAAAATAACTAAAAAGAGAAGGTAGACTCATAAGATCACCATTTTTTTGGTGTTCTGCGCATCTCGCATTTCATTGGCTGAGCGCCATTATGACGTAGGCTGGCGCTATGATTCTGTTTTTGTCTGGTGATACACTAAACCACGGTGGTGATTCACTTATTTGTTTTTTTGCTTTAATTAGTACTTTTAATACAAATGGGTTGCTGTAGCGTCTATGGGTGTAGCGGGAGGAGTAAGGGAACTGTTTATAAACTCCATAGATTCCCAAAAAACAGTGAAATCAGAAAAAAATGGATAAGTTTGTGCAGAAGAGCAGACACATTTTCTCCAGATGCTGGCCAAGTCTGCTCTTATCATTTTAGCCAGTCCCAGTATGCCAGACATTTGAAATACGAACTTCTGTCCAGGGAACCACCTGCTAAGGTTCACCTACTGAAACCTGATGCAGTTCCAGACATAAATCTGCCAAAGAACACATGAAAATGAAGGCAGGTACCGTAGGTAAAATGGCTTGCACATACATGGTGATGGAAGTCATCTAAAATAACTGTTAACGATTGTGTTGATCACAGCAAATATCTAGCAGAATTTTTAAACATATTTTCATGGACTATGGAAAATTTAAACTTCAGTGGTGTGGTCTTGAGACAATTTACAGTAAATGAGTTATGAGGCAGCTTCCAATATGGTAATGTAGAACATTTAATTAATCATCCTTTGCAGACATAAAGAGATATGATTATTTTTGTAATGTTAGCATTACCCACAGTAACGTTAGGATACTTGTTAAGTTACATCTATTTGCATAAGGCTGTATAAATACTGGCAAGTTTTTACAAGTAGGCAATAAACAGTTCAGGAATATTATATGTGTATAGTATACAGTACTCCCTCAGGATCAGTGAACCCCCATAATCCCAGTTGGAAATAATAACCAAAATAATTCACATAACCTAACCTGAACTGCACATTGCCAACTTGTAAAATACCTAAATACCAGGGTGTCAAATGAGGTCATGTTAGAGTTATTTTACCAAGATGCTGTTCATGTTTTGGAACTATAATCCAGGCTCCATCATCATTTACAGAATCATCCACAACCAAAAGGCAGAAGCGGATTACTGAAAGGAATAGCAGGAAGCTTGCTGCAGAATTGGTGTGGAACTCAAGTGGTTCAACTACAATTCAACCATCCCCTGAAAATGATAGGCCATCAGATGTCTGGTGTACACTGAATTTCCTCTTAAAAGGTACAGTAGCTGTATATTACTGTATTACAAATTACAGGGGCAGTTGCAAACCAGCTGCAGATGGGCCTGCTGGCCTGGCAGGACTGGGGCTAACCAAAACTAGCAACAACATTTTGCATGCAGAAATGTCAATAAGGATTTTTGCCCATTGGCATTAATTAAGAAGTAAAGTTAGCAAGATTTTTACACATTGCTTTTTTCATATTGCTGGTACCTGTAAGTGATTTAAACTTTACAAAAAAATGGACAGGTTTATTGACTGAGCAATAATTCATATTTTGGATCCAATTACAATATAGTTTGGGTACCATATATTGGAGTGAATGTTATTTTTTTTTCATAAGGTTCATTATCACCCGAATTGAAAAAACACTAAAACATTAACTTTCACAGGTATGGTTATGCTTCATTTAAAGTAAATCAGATTTAGCTAGTGCTCATACCTGGCCTTCAAAATATGAACATTGAAGTCTGAGTTCAACCCTAATATATAATTTTTAACCCCTTTTGACTACATAGTGATGTATGCTGATGAGCTGTAATATATAAAGGAGGAAGTATGAACTTGTAACATGCCATCACAATATGTCGTACGCTATTATGTAACCTTGCCTAACATGCCCTTATTACTTCCCTTTACTAAGTTTTACTAACACTTCCCTTATTACCCTATTGCACTATTTTCACCTCCTTCAAGAACAATTTCTTTGATTCCTTCCACTTCTCACTCAAGTTCCTCCTCCTAACCTCTCTTACTATCAATTTTACCTCTCTCCTACATATATTTCCTGTTTCCTTCTCTCTATTTCTCCTTGCCCTTTACTTCTCATCCATTTCTTATACACTTTCTTCTTTTGTGCCAGAGCCACTTTCACCTCATCACATCACCATGCTGTTCCTTGCTCTCCCTTGCATCTCCTCCTCACTCCACATACCTCCTCACATGCTGCACATATTTCCTCCACAAATATCTTGTTCATTTCTTCCACATTGCTCATCTGTTCCCATTCGTACCTGTCTAATCGCTCTTCCACTGTTCTCTTATATTCTTCTCTTTCTCCTTCAGTCTTTATACCATAATATACTTATTTCAGGTGCTGTTACTAAAGAGGATACTGTTCCTCCTAGAAATACTGGTCATCCACAATCAGCTCCTACCATGCCTACAACCAGCTCTGAGCACCTGCCACCAGCTCCTTCCATGCCTACAACCAGCGCTGAGCACCTGCCGTCAGCCTCTGCCATGCCTACAAGAAGCGCTGACCACCTATCATCAGCCTCTGCCATGCCTACAACCGGTGCTGACCTCCTGCTGTCAGCCCTTGCCATTCCTTCAGCCAACATCAACAGTATGTCAAAAGCCTCCTCTAATTTGCCACAGACACTGGTTGATGAAAATTTTTTACCATTGCAGTTGGAGAAACAACAGAGTGATACTGAAAGATTAAAAAAAGAAAATTTAAAGTTGAGATATAAAAATAAAATGTTAAAAGTTGACAAAAAAAAAAATAATTTTTGCCATTAACGATGCAAAGCAGTGTATGAAAAATAATACAGTAAAGGCTGTTGAGGAATATCTGAAACCATACTTCACTGATACTCAGATCAAATGTCTAATACCCAAAAGATCAGCAAGACATTGGACTGAAGATGACATTGCCTTTGCTCTGACTGTTAGAAGTGTGAGTGCTAAATGCTACAGATGGATGCGAAAGCACTGGAAACTGCCTCTTCCTTCAATTTCGACTTTGAATAAATGGGTTAAAGATATTGATTTTGAACCAGGTATTCTAAACTCAGTATTAAGAATGATGAAGGCAAAAGGACAATCCATGACCAATGGCGAAAAAGCTTGCATGATATCGTTTGATGAAATGAAAGTTGACAGGTGTTATGTGTATGACAGAACTGCAGACAAGCTTTATTGTAGCCATGAATATGTTCAAGTTGTTATGGCTACAGGCATTATTGGCAATTGGAAGCAACCTGTTTATTATAATTTTGACACAAAAATGACCAAGGAACTGTTATTTTCCATTATTAACAGTGTTGAAGAAGTAGGTTTTGAGGTGTGGGGTACAGTATGTGATATGAGTGGTTCCAACAGAGGCTTGTTCTCTACTTTAGGGATAAGCCAGGACACCACATCTTTCAGAAATCCAGCTGATGAAAGTAGATGTGTCTATGTATTTGCTGATGCTCCATATCTGTTAATGTTAATTCGAAACAATCTCCTTGATCATGGAACAGAAACACCCTTAGGACCAGTCAGTAAAATACCCTTGTTTGAATTGGTTGATTATGAATGTGGTGACTTTAAAATGGCATACAAAATTAGCAAACAATCTCTACTGGTTACTGGTTCAGAACGGCAAAAGGTCAGAAGTGCAGCACATCTCCTCTCATCTTCAGTGGGCAAAGCTATTAAACAGCTGGGGAAAAATCAAGTTTTGAAAAGTGGCAACTGGAGGGCAACAGCTGATTTCATTCTTATTGTTGACCAGTGGTTTGATGTACTGAATTCCAGTTGTGCAGAGGATAAGAAGGAGAGAGAGCCATTTTGCCATTCCTCTTACCAAATGGACATAATTAATAAAATGATCTCTTTGATTATCAAAAGTATCAAACAAAGTGTATCCTTTTCAGAATGGAATTGTCATTACATCTAAATCACTTGTTTCCATGTATGATGATTTGCATAAAAGATTTGGATTCACTTACTTATTCACCAGACGCCTGAATCAGGATGTTTTAGAAAATTTCTTTGGAGTGATTCGTCAGATGGGTAGTTTTTACGACCACCCTTGTCCAGTTACTTTCAAACAGAGAATCAAGAGATATATACTACCGGTAGGTCATAAACAAGTTCTTCTATCTTTAAAAGCAAATACTGAATTTGATGGAGATGATCCAAGTATTGCAAAAGGATTACAAAATTTTAAAGCTTGTAGTTCACCTATTAAAAAGAATTCAGCAAACATCTTAGACAACCTCTGTATTAGTGCAGATTTATGTAGAGATATTGTGGTTGAAGACTTGGTAAATGATGACACTATGGATGAAACCATCTTGGTTGATTAACATTGTATACCAGAAAATGAAACTGAAGGACATGCTTATGTTTTAGGATATATTGTCAACAAGTTTAAAAAAAGATATCCCTTCCTTGGTGGAGTAGCTGATGCCTCTTCTGACTGGATAAGTTTAAAAAGTAATGGAGGTCTTAACCGCATGATGCAGCAATATGCTACAAAATTTATGATGGTTGAAAAGGTTTTCCAAGAAGAGCATGGAGACAGGTTAAGAGCAGGGAGCAACTCACTTGGGTCAGTGGTCAACAAGGCAACTAATATCATCCTTGAAATTCCTAAAGATGTCATAGAATTCTATCTGCGCTGCAGATTACAGTTTCGTATACGGAAACTGAATAAGGAAGTGAGTCTCGGTAACATGCGAAAAAAGTTTAAGAAAATTACAAAAACAGTCAAATAATAATAGGTAGGCTTAAATATGGAGTGTAGTTAAATGTCATACTCAATTCATTGTTACAGAATGTCACATGTTATAATAATGAGTTATGTAATGAACAGGTATAGGCTAATTCCTTATACAGTACAACCTCTTGAGGCTATCATTGTAAAATAACTAGAAATCTCTTGTAAGCCAAATTTCCATACTGTGTATGCTCTTTACTCATAAGCTCTTACAAGTATAATGTGATAATCATCTGTGATTTTAGACATTTATGCAATGTATAATTCCTTTTTTACTTAAAGTTTGATACCAAGTGTGCTAACATACTCACCAAAGATAAGTATGCAGTCATGTACAGGTACTAAATTCCTTATAAATCCTTTGTATGTTCTTTAATCATAAGCTCTTAGCAGTATTATGTGATAATCCTCTGTGATTTTAGACACTTATACAATGTATTATTCAGTTTTGTACCTGAAGTGTGTTGCCAAGTGTGCTAACTTGCTAATCAGAATTTCAAAGTTAAGTATGTAGTTATGTAATGTTCAAGTATGCTCTTTGCTCACAAACTCTTAATAATATTGTGTGATTATCCTCTGTGATTTCTGACATTTATGCGATGCATTTCTGAAACAAAGTTTACATTTAAGTATTTATTGAAGTTTCATCCCATATTACATATGCATATCATTACTATAACCCATGTTAAGCAATACACAACAGTATGACAATCCACTTTGATATCAGGTGTTTTAAATATTTCCCTTGCATGCATATACAGTATACTGAACCAAAGAATAGAACCGATATTAAAGAATGTCACATGTTTTAATAATGAGCAGTGCAGGAATAGTACCAGGATAATCCGTCCAGCATTAAATATGGTGTGTGTGCAATTAATATTTCAGCTTTGTACCTGCTGTGTAATACTAAGTGTGCTAATATACACATCCAAAGTTTAGGGTTAAGTATGTAGTTATGTAATGTACAGGGACTTACTTCCGTACAAACTTTTGTATGCTTTCTATCCATAAGCTGTGGGCAGTATTATGTGATAATCTGTTATTTCATATATGCAATATATTAAAAAAAAATAAAGCTTATAGTTGTGTATGTATTTAGTTAAGTCTTTTATACAACCTCTGCAAAGTATTACTACAAGTGAAGGTTTGGTTCTCAGGCAAGTAAGCAGAAATAAGGTACAAAATCATTAAAGGAAAATACAAAGTAATTTTCTGCCATTATATAGATATAAATAAAGAAAGAAGTGCATGTTAGAAAATAATAAACATCGATCACTGTAATGGGTAATTCACCATACCTCCCATTCTGTTAAACAGAACATGCTGTCTGAGTTAAAGTTTTACAGTGAAAAATTTTCATGAAATATAAAAACATGTGGAGAGGATGGAGGGTGAAAGACTGACGAAGAGAGTGTATGTGAGTGAGGTGGAGGGGGAAAGAGGGAGGGGGAGGCCGAGGATGAGATGGAGAGATGGGGTGGAGAGGTATATGAGAGAGGGGGGTGTGCGTTGGGAACAGGGCAGTGAAATGGTGGGGGACAGGGCGACTTGGAGGCGATTTGTTTGTGGCCACCCCAAACGGGATTGAGGCGTCTGGCAATAGATAGATAGATAGATCTCTTCAACCGTTGAGTCTGGCCTTTACAGTAAGTAGACAGTATACTTAAGTGAAGTAAATACAGAAGAACTAAGTACATAATAACTTATTCCATTACAGTATTTAGTAAGTGAAAGCATTAAAAGAATAAATTAAAAAAATATATATATATAATAAAACAGGTACTGATGCTGAAGAATTAAAAGGTGATGAACAGAAATAAATGCTGCATCAAAATGCACATGACCTCTGTTGTAGATGTTATAACACTCATTAAACAAGTCTTCAAATTTCAGAGGTTTGAATGGTGGATAAATAAATGTGAAGGCCATTAACCCACGCACCTGACTGATATTTATTCCCACTTGACCATTTCCTTACTTAATTTCAGGATGCTGCCTTGCATCTGCCTTAGAGACCTTCACTCACCAGCCACACAGAACACCTCCTATTCAACTCACTCCTTCTCCAATCATGTACCACTTACAGAACCAGTTTCTTTCCGAGGTTAGAGGAAATACTGAAGTTTGTTTGACTGATATTTAAACATGTTAGGTTAAATATAAGTGGGTCAAAACACCTTAAAAAACACCCCATTTTACCCATATGTGCTGCACCAGCAATGTGGGTTAAAAACACCCTGCCCCAGCCAAATGATTATTGGCTCAATGTTGTCCCCAGTTGGACTGTTATCATCATCATCAGCAGCAGCAGCAGCACCTTCTTTCCCACCCTAGGGCAGGGTGAGGGGTAGCAACATCCAGACAGCCCAAGTCTGCCCAGTCCAGTGGGTCACGCTTCCATTCACTCATCATTCAAACCCTTGGAATCCTGGCTCTATCTGCTACGCCAAACACATTCACCACACTCTGTAGCTTCACATAAATGCATCCGATAGAGTCAATACAGAAGGTTTACTGCAGTGTATGCTTACTGCACTGGTAATGTCATCAAGTGGTGGCCAACAGGTTAGCATGGGGTACAAAAGTGTAGTTATAACATGCTGTACAGATTACTGCTTACCGTATGATGGAACAACAGAGATGCGATTCTGGTAAATGGGTCCTTCTTGTCTAAATGAACAGTGTCAAGACCTCTTGCTGCCACAGCCACCATTAGGAGGCACTGGTGGCCACACCTTGTCCTGCATCTGAGGATTGAAATAAAGAAATGGTTACAGATGGTTCTTTCAATCTATTCTCTAATATTTTTAACATACCCAACAGCGAAACATATTAACATTATTTCACTTTATACAGGTTAAAATGAAAATATACCTAAGCAGATTTTGTCTTTATCAATGAAAGAAAAGTTGAGGGCATTCATTGTTAAACCCTGTCACACTTAACTATAAAAAAATAAAAAGTCAATACTCTGATACAAGGTAAGCAATTGTATAACTGTTGCAATAAAATATAACTAAAGGTGAAAAGCAAGATACAGTATAACCTTGAAGTTAACAAGAAAACAATACAGATAAAACAAAACATCAGCCTTTGCATAACAACCCCCAATGATCACAATGAAAGCAAGACACCGTACACAAACACCTGTATGCACTAAGAAAATGAGGCATATCTATTTTTATCAAATTAGACACAGTTTTAATTTTGCTGATTTCAGCAAGCAAAAAACCTTAGCACGATTATGCGATACAGAATTTTAATGGCAAGAATAAATGAGACAAACACATCTATCCTAGAAAGTCATAGGATGACTTAAACACCCCTCACCCTATCATCATCACTTCCAACCAAGCTTCCCATCACAAAATGGGATAAGAATCATCCAAAAGAGGAAAGAGGAAGCACACAATAGAACTAATAAACAGAGCATCCAGTGAAATGAGCAGCACAACCTTTCACACACAATTCAAGCCTTCAAAATCTTGGCTCAGCTTCACAGGTGCAAAACTATCCATATAAACTTCACTTGTACTTTTCCTGTTTACATGCAATTATGTGTGCACCTGTGACACAAAGTATTCCCATGGACTCCCTTGCTAAAAAACAAAATGTGCCATAACTGTCTTATGCATCTCCTTTCACATTTTGTCCTTCTATCTTAATCATCTCTTACTTCCTTAACTTCCACACCTCATTTTCTCACACATTCCTTCACCATTTCCAGCCATCATCTTGGCCTTCCCTGCCTCCTTCCATCTCTTCCCATCAAGTGCACACAACAAATTCTAATTAATAACATCATTGAAACAATACTTTCAATGAAAGGTAAGACTTTTGAAATAACACTTTTCCTATACAGTTCTGATACAGTAGTGTAATTTTTAGTAACACACCAACAAAGCTGCAATGACAACAAAGATGCTGTACATATAAATATAGATTTTATATACAGTAAAACCTCTAAGTTGGAATAATAGGGGCTGAGGCCATTTTGAGTTCACTGAATTCCTAACTTATGGAAAGTGTGAGGCCTCCTGACTAACCAGAAAAAAAATTCCTTATCGTGTTTGCAGAGGGTGTAATCCAAGCATAAGGAGGAAGGGCCTTTTGGTAAGATACAGAGATGTTATGGGGGCACAAGATCACTTCTGTGCAACATTTCCACTTCTGTGCAACATTTTTTTAACCATAATCACAATTGCACTACCTTACACTTTATATACAGGCCTTAAGAACACTATTACACTATACATACACTTTACACTGGCCTTAATCACTACTGTTGAGCACTACTGTATGCAAAATTAATCACTATCAGAGTCAGAAAATTTGTGCAGGCAACTCTGACCAAACATGACACAATCGTGGAGGAAGCTGGGATATACCGGGATTCGGTCACCATTAGAGGGAATTTTTCATCTTATGTGTCAATTTTCAGACTGGAAGCCACTATGGGCCCTCACAGGCTAAAACATGACCGTAGTGCGTCATACCAAGAGTGGGTTTCCATTAGATGACATTTTACAACTTCGGGATTTTTTTCCGGGATTTTTAGGAAAATTTTTCGAAAAATTTATTCCATCCATCATATAATCCTATGTTGCCCCATGAGAAGCATAGAAGCCTGGGCCTAGGCAAGTTGGTCCTGACATTTAAGATGACAGTGACAAGCCTCACTCATCCCTGAGTGGCATTACATGAACAGTAACCCACAACCATCCCTTGGATATAAACCTAAGCAGGCTCAATCCGATTGGAATGCCTTGATCACCCAGTAAAGCACCAGGCTCCATAATCTGGTTATATGGTTACCACCCAGCATAGTAAATGGCTTCCTGGTGTACAGAAAACTGCTTGGCTTGTCACAGTGTAGAGTCACCCATAGGCAGAAGGAAGAGGAAAGAATGAAGTAAAGAACAACAGAAGAGGGAATATACTGTATTACACATTATTTACATTTAGCATAAACATACAGCAGAAATACACCAGATTACACTACTACTACTACTACTGCTGCTACTACTACTACTATTACTACTACTACTCTAACTGCTACTATCATGTACCTCAACTTGCCCAACACTGTCTTCAGTAAGCCATTTCATACACAGTTCAGTGGCAGAGCAAGACAATGCTACAGCTAGTTAGCCTTTCCACAGCACTTCTTTGTGATGAGCATCATATTCTAGTGTTTAACTATTGGTCAAACTCAAAAAATTCAAGATGCTGAGAATTTTTAAACCAAAATGAAGAGAATGGCATTATTTCAGTAGGCTTTTCTTACAGCTCAGTTTTCAAGACTGGGAGTTGTCACTTTTAGACCAAATTAAAGTGAAATGAGTATAATATATTCTAATGTTTATTCTTACAAGATCATTATCAAGATGAGGGGCAGTTGAGGCCAAGTTCAAGAAAAGAGTACATATGGCTGCTTTTTTTTTTTTTTTTTTTTTAATGCAAGGAAGAAGAAACCATAGGCAAGGAGCCCACACACCATTCCTTCCAAGAAAAAAAAATGCAAAAACAATACAAAAGAGAGCCAAATTCAAGATCCGTTCATTTCGAGATACCTGGACACACTGCGTTTGAAAGACTGGAGATTATAGGTAGGCCTAAATTTGTCCTTTTGCAGCTTTTTTTGTAGCACAAAGGCAGAAAGACAATACGACATCTACATCTTACCCATAACACTTCAGGACTAACATTATAGTCTAGAATTACTCTTGTTATGGATGATGAATTAAACTCTTGTACAGCTCAGGAATATGGATGGAAAGAGAATTTTAGGCCAGATTGAAATAAAACCTGTATACTGCCATTCACAGTAGACTGCTTCATCATGGTCAATGGCTCAGCAAACACTGCAACCCCTTGATACCAGGATTCCAGGGGCATGAATGGTGAGAATGGCAGTGTGACTCATTCAACTGGGCAAACACTGGTTAGTTCATTCCATCAAGTTTTCTTCTGTCTCTCTCTACCCTACCTTGGGGTGGGAAAGGTGTGGATGATCCCAGTAACACATCAGCCACATATTCTTGCTCCTATAGCCAGTTTTCTAATAAAGGGTCATTCCCATGACTAACATGAAGAGGTGGTTGCATGGACTTTGACAAACCCTTAACTAGGGGTTAGGAATGAGTCCACTGTTATCATCACCGATCATCCGGACCTCCTTTCCCACCCAAGGGCAGGTAACTTGGTCTAAATTTGCCATCCCTCCATCTTAAATGCTAAACTGTAATACTAGACAAATATCAAAATATAAGGCTGGTCACGAAGCGCTATGGGATGAATGTAGAGACAAACCACTGTCTTTCTACCAATAAGCTCTGTGAAATAACCCACAAATGAAAATATGAACCTAGTTATTGTAATGCACCTATAGTCAAACTAACCCTCTCAAACTGAATACACTTGGCCATCAACTAACTGAAAAGGAGCTAGGAATCTTTACAAAGTTGTTGCATGGAAAATTGAGCCTTAAGTATGGAATGTTTCTCCTTGGTTACTAGTCAAAATTACTCACCCAATCTTACTACACCTGGCTGTAAATTAACTGAAAAGGGACAAGGGATCAGTGTTAAATAAGATATTCTATACCAAATTTAGAATTCAATTTGTATCATCGTATCAAAGGCACCAACATCCTTGCATGCATCAGCCGTGGTCACCTAATGGCGGCTCTCCACGCAGCTTGATGGGTTTCAAGTCACGCTGGCCCCTAGTTTTGCTGGCCCTGGCCACTCTGGCCTCCCACCCTAGTCACACCGGCCCCCCTTTCCTGACAGAAATCCAGTCATTACAGCTGTTATTATTTCTCATTTTTAGCTAACCTAATTATCATTATTAGCTAAGGGTCAGAGTGAGTCATTTCCGCTTGATCCACCATTACATCTCCTATGCAGCCACTTATCACAAACACTGACCAAGATGGAGTTATTTCCCACACCCTTGCAGCAAACTACACCTGGCCACACTTCCTCTGCTTTGACAGTATTGCCACCTGCCCTACATATCATCACTTTTGCTGGTGAAAGTCTGCTGTATGTATATCTAACCCCTCTAGAAAAGCCTCTTAAGCTACATAAAGCCATATGGAAGTAGCAGGCACAAAAAAATAATAGATATGGTTACGCCACACTGACCAAAGTCGTATCCAGCTAAATGTCCTCTCCAGCAATAGTGTTATGATGGTTGTGGTTGCTCTAGTAGTGGCTATGATAGTTCTGGTAGCTGTGGTGGTGGTAGTCCTGTACAGCTAAATGCCTTGATGCCGGAAAGGTGCCCACAAATTACTTCACCTCCATGTCATGTTGTTTTTTGCCATCATGCTGTCCTTCCCCCCAAACTCACACCCCTGAAAAAGAGCATTCATATAAGCCATGACACTAAAAACTCCATAAAAAATATCAATGAGTAGCCTTAGAAATACTCAGGAATGTTTGCAAGACACGCTAAAGTCAATATTATCAGTAAAAAAACAATTAATGGGAAGAAAAAGGAAAAAAAATCATATAAAAAATGTAAACATCCTTCACCAGTCACAGCTCCAGCCAGACTGACTAAAGCTGGCAGATTCCACCAATCTCCACATTCTTTCCCTCTACTTGTTCCCTGCCCCCTCCATCCCCCCACCAGTTCCCACCCCTCCATCCCTCCCTTCATGTCCATTCTTCCTCCTTCCTGCCTCTCCTCCACCCCATCTCTCTCTCATTTCTTCCTTTCCCCTCCTTGTCTTTCCACCTCTAGTCATCCTTCTTCCCTCTACCTTTTCCTCTTACTGAAAAGCAGCTTCTTCCATCCCCCTCTCCCTCCTCTCTCCCTCTTCATCCCCCCTCCTTCCTTCACTCTTATGTCCTCCTCCTCCTGTACTCCCTCTCCCTCCTCCTCCCTCCCCTGCAACATACAACAAGGGGGGGATTAGAAGTAATAGGAAAAAAAGGGTGTATTACAATACAGTAGTAGCTACTACTGTCTGTTCAGTCAGAGGTACATTTTTTCATTTACTTTATCAAAAAAAAAACTGCCTCCTGAATATAAAATCACTTTAATCCTACTGGGGCTCCATAAGGCAGAACCTGGATGAAGAATGAATCCCAGCAGCAAACGTTAAGTTTTATAGGTTGAGTTGATGAAACAATCCAAGTGAAATGTGCCAATGATACACTTTCAATACAGGTGTCATTAGGCTGACGCCAACAGTTTCTCTGACTGCCAACAGGTTTTAATGTTACTCACTTCTATACCTAAGTACGTATATTTATCTACTATTTCCATTACGTTGTTCCCCATCACCCACTGGTTCTTCTCCCTGTTATTAAATTCCATCACCTTGCATTTTCCTGCACTGAATCTTAGGTTCCATTCCCTTCCAAATCTGTCAGCTATTTCCATAAGATCTTCCGTGTCTTTCCTGTTTTCTGCCATGAGTACTACATCATCTGCATAAGCCAGGCATCCTAATTTCCAATCTCCAATCCTCACTCCTTTGCCTGATTTCCTGATTCTTACTAAAAGTTCTTCCAAGTAAATGTTCAACAACGTAGGGGACAACACACAGCCTTGACGCACCCCGATGTTATTGTTAACCCGCCCTGTGCTTATATTTCCTATTGAGAATTTCACCTTATTTTCTTCATGCCATCTCTTTATTATTTCCACTACCTTGCCATCCACCCCAATATGTCTCAATAGTTTCCACAATTTACATCTATCAACTGTATCGTAAGCTTTTTCAAAGTCTAGAAATACTAGGTATAACTCTTTTCCTTGCTCCTTGTTCCTCTCTATGATTTCTTTCATTACAAAAACATTTTCAAGGCCTCCCCTACCCTTCCTGAACCCACTCTGTTCCTCGCCCCATATTTTGTACTGTTCTGCCCATGATATTAGTTTTTCATTTATTATCATCCCAAACACCTTAGCTAATACATTCATGACACTAATGGGCCTATAGTTTCCAATTTCCTCCACCCTTATGTATAAGTGTCACCCTACTTCTTTTCCAGTCCTGTGGTACCTCCCCTTCCTCCAGGGTACTATTAAACAGATTTGTCAATGCCTTTGTCAATTTTTCCCCACCATATTTAATAAGTTCACCTATTATTCCATCTGTTCCTCCTGTCTTTCCATTCTTGATTGCTGTAATAGCCTTTTCTACATCTTTTCTTTCTATCCTTACATTCCCCATTTCTTTGCTATCGCTATATATCCAGATATTCTCTGTGGATTCTTCCTCATTGTCTTTTAGCATTACTTTCTTCCAGTATCCTTCTACAATGGATCTAATTTCTTCCTCATTTTGTTTCTTTACCCTTTATTTTTAACTTAATACACTGTTCTACATCCCTTTCTCCAAGGTTTCTCTTCAACCTTTTCCACCCTTCTCTTTCTCTTTCCCTTCGGGGCATATCATTTAGTTTTTGAGCTTGTTCTTCTTCCCACTTTCCTATTTTTCTACTGATTATTATCTTTGCTGTCTGTTTTGCCTCTGTGTATCTTTTCCATGCTCTTTCCCAGTCCTGTCTATATTGTTCTCCATGTTTTTTTATCATTTTCCCCCATTTTCTCTGTTCCCTGTTTTCCCTCTTCCTGTCTTCAATTGCTAGTTCTATTTCCCTGTCCCACCAGCTGGGTAGGCTCTGTTTACGACGCTTAGATAGCAATACGATGTGTTTACATTTTATCCATTTTATCGACATTCGTAAAGAATCATAATATATGATCAAATAGATGTTGTTTCTATATATATATAAAGTAGTTTTTCATTTTTAAACTACATACTGATACTCTAAGGCTTTCTAATGGTAATTCATTAAATATATTAACAGATTCTTTGAGAGAGGTGAAGTCACTGAATGTACAGCGAGGTTGGATTTACTCACCTGGTACAGCGAGGTTGGATTTACTCACCTGGTACAGCGAGGTTGGATTTACTCACCTGGTTGGCTACCCTACTACAATCAACAGTATGGCTCGGTAGGAATCTGCTTTTCAAAAAGTAGGGCAGCCCATACCTGTTGGCACGCCAGCCCCGTTTCCTATATACAGTACATCATCATCAGAATAGACTATTGATCAGAGGCTGAGTTTTGTGCCATATGCACGGTAGTTGCACTATTTGAAGGACTTCGAATTAGAGTCGTAGTTATTCAATATAGTCGAACAGGATGTGACCTAGTTGTGAGTGGAGGGACTTTTTAAATGATGCAACTGAGTCAGCGCTAACAGCATCATCTGAAAGAGAGTTCCAGAGGTCTATACATCTGATGCTGAAAAACCTGCGTCTACACTCGGCTGAAGTGCGGGGCTTGGCCACCTTGAATCTATGGCCCCTGGTGTGAGTTAACGAAGGAAGAGAAAAAAGCTCAGGCGGTGCAATTGGGGACTGGCGATGGAAGATATTCCAGCATTTAATGAGGTCAGCTCTGATCAGTCTCCCTTTTACAGAGGAATTGGAAAATGTGAGTACGTTTAAGTACGTGGGTAGTGTGATGAGTAAGGATGGAGGTTTGGAGGGTGAAGTGCTTGAAAGGGTACAGCAGGGAAGGAAGGTTGCTGGTTCTTTGAAAGCAGTGATAAGAAACAGGGAAGTGAGCATGGAAGTGAAAAAGTTACTACATGACAGTATTGTGATACCAACTCTAACGTATGGAAGTGAAGCTTTGACGTTGTTGGAAGGACACAAGTCAAGTGTGAGAGCAGTGGAAATGAGTTATTTAAGAGGTGCCTGTGATGTCACATGGAGAGACAGGCTGACGAATGAGGATATAAAGGAGCGTTGTGGTGTGGATGTGGATGTGATAGGAAGCGTTATGAGGAACACACTGAGGTGGTTTGGCCATGTGGAGAGGATGAAGGGTGAAAGACTGACGAAGAGAGTGTATGTGAGTGGGATGGATGGGGGAAGAGGGAGGGGGAGGCCGAGGATGAGATGGAGGGATGGGATGGAGAGGTATATGAGAGAGGGGTGTGTGAGTTGGGAGCAGGGCAGTGAAATGTCCCAAAACTTCTAGGAGTACTCCTAAAATTATTACTAAATGTGGTTGTAGATGAGAGTTGCTTCTAAAAGTTCCTCCTAGGAGGACTCGTAGTAGTAATTTCGCTGCTACCATGAAGTGTTACCAACACAAAGAATCTATCTACCTATCTATTGCCAGACGCCTCAATTCCGTTTGGGGTGGCCACAAACAAATCGCCTCCAAGTCGCCCTGTCCCCCGCCATTTCACTGCCCTGCTCCCAACTCACACCCCCCTCTCTCATATACCTCTCCATCCCATCCCTCCATCTCATCCTCGGCCTCCCCCTCCCTCTTCCCCCATCCATCCCACTCACATACACTCTCTTCGTCAGTCTTTCACCCTTCATCCTCTCCACATGGCCAAACCACCTCAGTGTGTTCCTCATAACGCTTCCTATCACATCCACATCCACACCACAACGCTCCTTTATATCCTCATTCGTCAGCCTGTCTCTCCATGTGACATCACAGGCACAACCTCTTCCCTTCCTAAAGCCTCCCTGTTCTTCTCCAACTAATTCCTCTGTTCTTTCTCTAACTCACACATCTTATATCTGCATACACATGCAGTAATACACGCATGGGCACACATGTTGTAGTCATATGATGGGTAATCTAATAATAACGGTGGTAAGGTGATGATTATGATGATGATGATGATGAGCCAAGATGAGGTGTGGGATACTGAGAGGATCTTATGGATAGTGTAAACGCACCTAAATACTTACTAAGATTATTTCATTCAGCTGAGATATATTCTGGCAGTCAGATGTTAATATGCATGTCATAATAAAAAAATGTATATATATTAATATCTTGAGACTCGGTGGCAGATATAATTAAAAAGGCGCATCTTACGTAGAGGTTAATGGATGATGATGCTATAAGCGATCATTTTCGACAGGTTTTACTCTAGATAATTAAAATCGTCTGACAGTAATATGAACAGAGGCAATGAGACTTTCTCAGAGTGAAGTGGTTAATGTAAAGATAATGATAATGTTTAAGTATATAACACATAAGTGAAAAGAGTATAGTTAAAATGAAATATACAGTAAAGCAAATGTTACCGAGGATGATTGAAATGAGTCTTCTGTCTCTAACTGGAACTCTGTGAACCCTTGAAGCTCCAAATCCCATCAGTCACCCTCTAACCGAGAAAGGCGTAGTACGCAGGTGCTGTGTGTATATTAACTCAGTGATAGGATTATAGTGTGTAAACAGCTTCCCCGTCTTCTTGAGGTACAGAAGGGTAAGCGAGGATACTGTTCATTCGTTCTTTGATAGCTACGAGTTCTCTCCGCTGCGCCAAATCATCTGTATTAATCTGAAAAAGTAAAGATGCGCTGTGGTGTTGATGTGGATGCGTTGGAGGGTGTTGGGAGAGGTACCTTGAGATGGTTTGGCCATGTGCAATGAAGACTGAGAGATTACCTATAGTTCTTCCACCTTAACTTGGCCCAGGTTTTCGTCCCTTTGTAGCTTATTTCATGTAGCTCAGTGGCAGGAAAATATAATACAGTACTACGGTTCTACGTACGTTCCTACCATGATCTATCTATCTATCTATTGCCAGACGCCATAATCCCGTAATGGGTGGCCATTTGACTTTGAGTTATTTGTTTTACGGGGAGGGGCACTAACCTTCCACCAACCCACTTGTTCACACGTAGGGAGCACGTATGGTTTGGTTATATGGTTACCACCCAGCGTTGTAAATGGTTTCTTGGCTTACAGGAAACCATTTGGCTTGTCACTCAATGTAAAGCCACCTGTAAAGGAAAGAAAAGCAATAAGAAGTGACAGGAAAGATGCGAGAAATAGGAAGAGAGGAGGGGAGGCACAGAAAAAGAATGATAAAGGCTAAGGAAAAAGTAGGCAGCACTACATCAAGTGAGTGGATGATGGTCGCCACCACCTACCACCACCTACCATGATGCTTGTTATTTATTTATTTATTTTACGCTTCGTATTCTGGTATTCGTATTGCTACAGCTCAGAACTGAAGACAGAGACAGTAATATTAGGACAAGTTAGAGAGAAAGGAGTATAAGAGAGTGTATATGAGTTAGGTGGAGAGACGAGTAGTGGGAGACCGAGAATAATGAGATGGAGGGATGCGGTGGAGAGGTATATGAACGATGCTGGTGTGAGTTGAAGGAGAGGCAGCCTGATGATGCATGACAGGGTAACATGGAGGCGGTTTGTTTGTGGTCACCCCTCCAGAGATTAGTTTTAGATATAAGAAAGAGCACCGAGATATAAATACATCCATAGTAGCGAGTCAATTGATTTTTCTTTTCTGTTGCTCTGTAAGGTCTTCTCTCAGCTTAACATAATCCTGGAGTTTTTGCTTGAATATATATCTTTATTAATCTATGCTACGTTCAGTGTAGGGTCGGACCTTACAGTCGGAGGGAGAGTGATAGCCAGAATTAACTCCCATGCTGACGAGGTGCCAGTGGGAGATGGGTGTCCGTAGGAGGGATGATGCATATGAAAGTGGAGAATTATGAGGGAGAGTGAAAGGCAGAATTAACTACCACATGCTGGCAAAGTACATCTTGGAATGGGATGGGTGTGTAGGGAGTGTGATGTTTTTGAAAGTGGAAATGTTGTAAAGTATTGGTTATGTTTATGTGTCAGAGTGTGTGTATGTCATTGGTAGAAGTAATATGGTGTGAATATATGTAAGTATATATTATCTTTATTGATAGACAGTGGGTGATTCTGTACTTAGGAAATAAGAGGCTTTACGAAATGTTGATATACATATTTAGACACCACGTTATGGAGATGGTTTGTGTAATATCCTGCAGAGACACACAGCCACACCTCCATACACAGGCACACCTTCATACACAGCCACACCTCCACACACACACACACACACACACACACACACACACACACACACACACACACACACACACACACACACGCACACACACAGCCTCCTCCCTTCAGTAGAGCTTCACCCATCTTAGGAGAAATCTCTAGACGCTGGCAGGAGTAGAGGAGACTGTTGACAACCCAGTTACCCTGAGCCAATTATAATCATCAGGTTGTACCAGTTAAATAATAATAATAATAATAATAATAGTAAGAAGGTGTCATGATGTTGAATAAGTAAAGAATTTTCACATAAAACCATCACTGATATTATGCACCTGTACTGATGGATGAGTAAATGGGGAGTGTGTCGTCCTGTCTCGGCTACCTCCCTTTCCTTGGGGGAAGCAGCCTAGGTATATAGATAGATAGATTGCTTGATTTGATGATTTTACCTGTATGATATCTTAATTAGGAACTCAAAATGTGGCATGCAGGCTAATAAATCTGATCCCTGCTAGTCTTACATTAGTGACCGTCAAAAACTGAGGTCTTTAATTCTCCTTTGGTCTCATAGTTTTAAGATTAAGAACTAAATTAAGACGAAGTATTGAGGAGTCTGTATTATTTCTGTGTATTTTTTTTTTTATGCAAGGAAGAATGAACCCAAGGCCATTTTTCCTGGATACCTCTATGACAGGTTTCCCTCATTTATTTATACAGTTTTCTTATCTTTTTTATTTTCATTACCATTTTCCTGATGTTCTCCGCGTGTTCCTCTCCGCCAAATTCCTAACAGTAAGTGCTAGCAATACAATATACTAACACTGTTTCATTTTTCAGAGAGAAGGAACCAAAGGCTGAACACAAACGCAAGATAGTCAAACAAGCAAGCCAACGTCAAGACCATGCTGTACCTGGACACACAGCGTTAGAAAAATGGAGGTCGAAGGCAGGGGGAGATGCACACCAGAATTTTGGTAATGCAGGTGAGTGATTACAAGACACGTAGTATTTTTCCACATCATTTCATCAACTCCCCCACCTCTCTCTTTCTCTCTCTCCCACACACACACACACACACACACACACACACACACACACACACACACACATTACATTAACCCTTCCACTACAGTGAGGAGATGAAAGGAGCACTTTGAGGATTTGTTGAATGTAGAGGGTGACAACAGTGCGAGTATAAGTGGTTGGGGAATGGCTGGGAGAAGGAGAGAGGAGAGGAGGGAGGAAGAGATCAGTAGGGCGGAAGTAGTGGAAGCAATGAAGAAGATCAAGATGGGAAAGGCCCCAGGGATTGATGAAGTGTGTGGTGAAATGCTGAGGTATGAGGGTGAGATTGTTGTGGAATGGATATGCAAGTTGTGTAGATTGGCTTGGGAATAGGGAAGGGTTCCAGAGGACTGGAAATCAGGTATAATTGTTCCTTTATACAAAGGAAAAGGGGAGAGAGAAGTATGTGGTAACCATAGGGGTATTTGCCTTCTTAGTGTGACTGGTAAAATATATGGTAGAATACTCATTGATAGGGTTAGGCATATGACTGAAGTTAACTGCAAGTTCGCCTAGATAGCAGCGCGAAAGGCTTGGGAGGTGTGATTCCAAGTTTGACTACCAGGGGACTGGGGAAGAGATGTTACTGCTGCAAGTGCTGGGAGAAGACTGTCGATGATGAATCAATGTCCTCGCGCTAGTTGCCCCTTACACCCTTTATTCAGCAGCTGCCTTACGATCTTTCTCCTGCCATCACCGCTCTTCCTCGTCCGCCACTGTCGCCCGTGTTTTGCTTTCATTCGGGAGCTTAGTTTTCCTGCCTATTTCTCTGACGGGCTCTCATGTTTGCCCGTGTCCCCACCTCTTTTGTGGGGCAAATATTTACAATCTCATCCCTGGTCTCCCCCTCCACCACATTCACATACACTCCTAGTTAGTATCTCACTCCATTCTCGCCACTCAATCCCTCCATCTCATTCTTGGTCTCCCCGTCCACCTCGCTCACATACATTCGTATTTGCTGTTGTCAAAGAAAATTAAATTTGATTATAAAGTTTTATAAAACGATGAGTGATGTTTGAATCAAAATATATACCCACGGCCTACACCCACGTCCGAAGTTGCACTGCATCCAACCACGGTGTACATCTACGTCCGCATGTTGCACTATAATAGCCACAAGGGGTACACCTACGTCCGCATGTTGCACTATAATATCCACCCAAGGTGTACATCCACGTCCGCATGTTGCACTATAATATCCACCCAAGGTGTTTACCCACTTCCGCATGTTGCACTACAATACATGAATGCATTTACTTCGGTGACATCATCTGTGGCCAATCTGCAGGCGCGAAACAAAAACACCCTACTTGCCCCATACATCTCAAGTGCACAGGTCAATCAAATAGACTATAGTAATCAAGGACAGTCACCCGTCCCTCATAACCACTACTCATCGTATATCCTGCAACCACCACTTAGTATTAAAGGTGTGGCGGTTTACCCAGTCCCGTCAGATGAAAACACACAAGTTATACGTATAATTAGGTTAAATCCATCAATTCCATGAGATATTTCTTATTGTATCGTTCGTACCGTATCGTTTATAAAGGCTCCAGTATGCTTGCATGTGTCGGCCTTGGTCACCCACGCTCTTCACGTTGCTCTATCTCTGGCAGCCTCTATGACCTCGTCCCAGGTCTTTTTCGGTGTGCCTGCCCCCGACCTTTACACTTTTCACTTTCCGCACCCAGCTGTCATCCTCCAGCCTCTCCACATGCCCAAACCATCTCAATCTACCGCTCCTCATCACAACACCAGTACACTCCAGCCCCATCCTTCCTCCCAAACCATTTCAATCTGCCTCTCTTCATCACACCACCAATACACTCCAGCCCCATCCTTCCTCCGAAACCATCTCAAACTACCTCTCTTCATCACAGCACCAATACACTCCAGCCTCATCCTTCCTCCCAAACCATCTCAATCTACTCCTCATCACAACACCAATACACTCCAGCCCCATCCTTCCTCCCAAACCATCTCAATCTACCTCCTCTCATTACAACAGTAGGCCTACTCTCCACTCCCATCCTTCCTTTCAACTCTTCCTTCATAAACCCTAGCCCCCTGAGGCCTCGCATTCAAGAACACACTACACATCCACCAAATCATTGTCATTTCTGTTAGTCTGAGTCTACGAATATACTCTCCCTTTACTGCCAGGCCTCATTACCAAACAGCATTACGCTCCTAACACCGCAAACTAGCACCAAACGTTTGTAACAATGCTTTATATTTATGGGTGCCACCTATCTATCGTCGTGTGTACCAGCAAGGCTATTTATCATATTTTAGCTTCTGGAAGCTGGTCTGAAGCGGGAGAGATGACAGTATTTGTGTATGATATCGTGTGCTGGGTGTTGTTTTTATATTTCTTGATTTGTGTGTGGATGTGCCGCCATATCGTGTAGTGGATGGCGTGGGTTTGTGGAGGCTGCGGCAAGAATTTGTGTGCCTCTCATGTCTAGATGATCCTCGACTTTGAAGACTTTGGTTTCTTGATGTACAATAGGTGGTCTGTGGGTGTAGTAGCTGTGCAGCCTGTAATTATTTTTAGTTTCTTAGACAACACACAGCTGCATGCACGGCCTCCTGATATCCACCCTTCTGAATCCTATTTCCCTCGTGAGGACAGAGTCCACCTGGCCAGGCTGAGATGTGGGCATCATCCAGCCCTCTTGAGTTACCAGAAAAGGCTGGATGACTCCGTCGCTGATGCCTGTCCAGGAGGCAATACAGCACCCCATACTATTAAGCACATTATGCAAGACTGCACTGCACACAATCTGCAACACATCACCCCATACTATTAAGCACATTATGCAAGACTGCATTGCACACAATCTGCAACACAGTACCCCATACCATTAAGCACATTATGCAAGACTGCACTGCACACAATCTGCAACACCGCTCGCTGGCGCAGTGGTAACGTTCTCGCTTGCCATCTGGTAGACGGGAGTTCGCGCCTCGCTCAGGTTGCGAAAAGTTTCACTGACGAAGTGGGTGGTTATTGTCCCCCTTGAGCAAGGGGACGGGTGTGTGGGTGTGTGAAGGTCACAGCCTTGACCTTAGATCGGACTATATGAGCTCTCAGCTCCCTTCCGGGAGGGTAAAATGCTGACGATCACGACCATCAAGTGATCCTGACCGACCCAGTGAATTACAGCACCCCATACTATTAAGCACATTATGCAAGACTGCACTGCACACAATCTGCAACACAGCACCCCATACTATTAAGCACATTATGCAAGACTGCATTGCAAACAATCACCTACGCCAACAACACAACATACTGTACACTCCTTGAGAGCTCTGTGGGAAAGCCCGGTCTCAGCCGTGGCCTTCCTTAGGGACTCGGGGCTGTTCGACCAGACTGCCTAGGCAACAACTACTACTACTAGTAGTAGTAGTACTACTACCACCACATTTTAGCGTGGCACACGAGCGAATGTGATGAATTGTTTAGCTGAATTATGTGATATAGTTCTAGGCTAAACACAAGCTATTACCTTTAGCGTGAGCAGGCTGGCAGGCAGTCTGGGGGCGGTTTTCTGGTACGGTCATGAAGCTTACCAACACCTCTTTCTTACCGGTTTATTTCTGATTCTGCTCCGTTACTACATTCTTCTGTGATCAGGGAAAAGGGGAAAAAGAAGTGTGTGGTAATCACAGGGCATTTGTCTTAGCGTAACAAGAAAAGTATGTGGTAAGATATTGACAGAGTTAGGGATATAAGAACAGGGAGGTTTTAGGAAGGAAAGAGGTTGTGTAGATCAGATATTCTTAGTTCTTCAGTGGAAAAATTTCTAGAGAAGGGAAAGAAATTGTATACGGCCTTCGTGGATTTGAAGAAAGCATATGACAGGGTGGACAGACAACGACTCCTCTCGCATAGCTTGGCCTGGCCAGTCGTCACTATGCCCGAGCTCCGTGAGACTTCCAGCGACTCTGCTCGTGCCTGCGACCCGTTGAGGGGGGCATCCAACAGCAGATCCGTGCCGCCAGGAGCCACTACCATCCAGGGAACCGTGAATTGGTTCAACGTGAGATCGTGTTACGGTTTCATCAAGCGCCGCGACACTGGCGCTGATGTTTTCGTACACGTTTCTGAGATCGTTGCACCAAATCCACGGCATTTCCAGCGCTCACTTGGCGATGGAGAGACGGTGGAGTTTCGTGTTGTACAGGCTTCCATGGGTCCCGAGGCTAAGGACGTCACTGGGCCGGGTGGTGTTGCTGTGCAGGGCTCTGCCCGTGCACGGCGGCGTCCCCCTGTCCAGAGACGCCAGCCAAAGGGTCCTGGAAGTTCTGGCAACACAAACACACTCGTTGCGATGTGTATCGCGACGGCTGAAGCTTTCAGTGGGGGTAGCAAGACGGTTCTGGCTGTTCTCCTTCCTCAAATCTTTGAGGAGAACGGCCTTCCACGCCTTGCCATTCCCCGAAGCTTCACCCGCGATCCTCGTCTCCCCCCTCGTCAGGAGCGTCAGGCCCGGCGACAGCAGCCACCACCATCTCGCACGACACCGGGAAAACGGCTGTGTTTGGATGCCCCTCTCAACCGGACGACTGGCGCCACCACCATCGAAACTACGATCACCGACCCGGAACCGTCACAGGCCATGGACATCGAGCATGGGGAGACTGTTGTGGAGGTTCACCTCCCTTCGTCAGGAGCTGAGGGGGAGCGTGTCTCGTCTCCCGTCCCTTCAGTACATCTGGACGTAGTAGAGCCCTCCTCCTTTTCTTCTCCATCTGCTCCTGACGAAGTGGAGGAGCCTCTTCCACCTTCACCACCGCCTGCCGCCATCGCTCGCTCTTCTTCTCCTCCTCCACCTAAGGAGAAGAAGAAGAAACAAAAGAAGAAAGGGGAAAAACCAAGAGCGACCCTTCCACCGTTGCTCGCCGGATCGAGGCCCTCCTTCCACCACTCTCAGGCACTTGTGATCTCGATGCCCGCACGGATGCGGACCTAGAAGAGCTACTCTTCTGCCTCACGGATCCGATCAACGACGACGATACACTGCCTCTCGTCTACCAGACTCTGTATCAGAAGATCCGTGAGGCATACATCTCCAACTCCCACTCTCCATCTGAGGAAGCCACCATCCGTGAGGGCATCGGGTTCGACCCACCACGTGCTGCCCTGGTCAACTATATAGCCACCAGACTGCTCTCTTAACTGCCGATCCACGCTTGATCTTGTCCTGCCTTTGCTGCCTCGTCTTGCAGTCTTGTCACCGCTATGCTCTCGTTTTGAGAGCAACTTTTTGCTACATCCCTGACGGGCTCTATGTTTGCCCGTGTCCTCACCACGTTGTGAGGCAAATATCACAACAATAACAACAACAACTGGACTGACATGGATTGTGGAAAGTATTAAGAATATATGGAGAAAATGGGAAGTTGCTGAAGGCCGTGAAGGGTATTTATGAGGGTGCTAAGGATGCGGTGCGTGTGGATAGTGAACCGAGTGAATTTTTCTATTTGAATGTTGGACTGAAATAGGGATGTGTCATGTCCTCATGGTTGTTCAGTCTATATATGGATGGGGTTATAGAAGAGATACAAGGTAGGGCAGTGGATGTTGGAGCATCCCTAATGAGAGAGAGCAGCGTTTGGAAACTCCCTGAATAATAAGATCTCGCATCTAACGTGTAATAGGTACCAAAAACCACTCGTTACATGCGACTTCATTGGATGCCGATACATAAACATATGGGGAAAATTATAATAGGTAAAAACTGGATCTAACCCCTATTTTGACACATTATGTAAGTTATTGTCGTTAATTTGTCATATAATCATACATAGTGACATAAAATATAAAATAAAGAAGAAATAATATCGATAACTCACCTGTGAGTGATAAATGAGGTGCTTAAGGTGGTATCCGAGGCGGGAAGGAAGGCTACTGGGCCGCTCCTTCTCACCTACGCCACCAGCACAACCACCTTCCTCCCACCTCTCGCACTCCATTGCCTCTCGCGATGCCTCCCCGAGTTTTGTTATCTTTTTGTCTGCATTCTTTTCCTTCCCAACAAATCCAGAAGTCGTCATGAATGTCACCACGAAGATTCTGTTTTCATCGACATCACTCAGTCTTATCCTTTATTTCCATCATCACTCACACTCTTATCCTTCATTTCCATCATCACTCACAGTATCATCCTTCATTTCCATCATCACTCAGTCTCTTATCCTTCATTTCCATCATCACTCAGTCTTATCCTTCATTTCCATTATCACTCACACTCTTATCCTTCATTTCCATCGAGATTTGCCACAACTTCCCCAAGCTCATGGCGTTTGTTTAAATATTCGGTAATACCGGTAACTGTTTATCTTCTTTCATTCACTTTCTTGGCATAGGTTTCACTGAGCTGGTTTAGTTTCTGTAGCAAAGGGTAACATCTTTCCCGTCCACGCACTAGACCAAGGTGGCGACAGATTTGAACCGCTCGCCCGGGATTTTTTTTCGTTAGACGGAAACTTCCACGTTAGATACGAATATGGGTAGAGGTCCAATGGTGTTGTTAGATGTGAACTCCTTAGATGCGAGATCACACTGTAAATTCCTCACTTATCATAACGAGGCTGATGTGGCACTGGTATGCTGTGGCCATGCAGCCAGGCACCGCGGAGTTGGGTATCACACGTCTGCCTTCCCCGTCTGACATGCGGTAACTGAACCTGGTGCCTTGTGTATGGGACAATGATGCGTCCAGGTAGACAGTTGGGCGCCACGGATCTAACCGACTTACATGTACACCCCTCTCTTGCAAGAGCGATACTGAGGGGCACCGCCGCATTTTTTTTTTTTTTTTTTTTTTTTTTAGGAAGGTGGAGGAAAGAAGAGAGAACAGGGGAAGGGATAGTAAGAAAGAGGAAGGAAGAGGGAGTAGACAGTTGGTGGGCTGGCCACCGTGCTTTTGTTTTGTTTATAGTATTAGTTAGGTAACTGCTTTTATTTTGTTTATTGAGTTAGTTAGGTAAGTGCTTTGTTTTGTATATTGTGTTAGTTTGGTAAGTACATATAGTGGTTTTGACTGTGTATGTTTGTGTGTGTGCGTGTGTGAGCGTATGTGCGTGTGGATGTGAGCGTGTGTGTGCGTGTGCGTGGGTGTGCGTGCGTGTGCGTTCATATGTTGTGTATGTTTGAATTGAGCTAGCTAGCTTTTTGAAGGTTTGGTTGGGTTGTTTGGGTTTATGTCGTAATTAGGTGTTTTTTTTTTGTATTGTGAGATTGAGTAGTTTGGATACAAATCAGTGCGTCACTTATCGGTTTTGGTTGAGTTTAGTAAATTGGTATAGGGTCATGGTTGTTTATTATGGTTTTTAAACTACTAGGGAACCATTTATGAAAAGAGTGATTCTCCTCATTGATGTTGTAAGTCAGTGCGTTGTATGTTTCGGGGTTAATTTCCTCGATTTTACTCTAAACTTTTTTTTGGTTTGGTTATGTAATCTTATGTTTAATGGTTTAGTTTTGGTTATGGCGTGTATTTGTTCCGTGTTAAGTGTGTAAGGGTACTGCTGATTAGTTGCAAATCTGAGGGCTTTGTTTTGTAAGATTTGTAGTTTTTTAAGTTGGGTATAGCTGAAGGTGTGTGTGGGAATGGGGGGATATTCTAGAATGGGGAGGATCAGTGCTTTGACAAGGTGGGATTTGACTTTTATAGGCATGTTCTTGAATCTGAGTGAGCGGGATAATGCTCCAGTGGCTTTTTGTTTTCTATCCTGTACACTAGGATGATAGCCTCTTGAGTTAAGTTTAAAACCAAGTATTTTTCCCTCTTCTTTGAAGTCAGTTATTTCTTCATTAATTATTAAAGGTTCTTTTTTGGTGTTGGCTAGTTGAATGACGGAAAATTTATTTATGTTAGTTTGTATTCTCCATTTAGATTCATATTCGTTTATTTTCTCGACTTCGCTTTTAGTTCTTGAATTCATGATCATTCTAGATGGTCCAGGATAGTTAACAATTTGGGAGATATCGTCTGCGTAGCTTATGTTGATGCCATGAGTGGCTTGTGGGGAGTCACTGGTGAAGATGGAGTAGAGAGTTGGTGAAAGGACGCTCCCTTAGGAACCCCGCTTTCCAGAGCAAAGCTAGTACCTGTATGATTATTTATTTTGATTTTAGCCTCCCTATCGTCAAGAAAATCACAGAGAATTTTTTCGGTTATGGTTGGGAGGTTGAGATTCAGTAGTTTATATTTAAGGCCTAAATGCCACACCTTGTCAAAGGCTTTTGTTACATCTCTAAGGATGATGTGGCATTGTCCTTTGTTAGATTTACTTATTGCTATATGTTCTGATGCTATTGCAATTGCTTGAGTGGTGCCCCTTAGTAGTCGGAAACCGTATTGATTCTTATTATATAGATTCTCAGATTCAAGGTGTAATCTGAAAAGAGAGATGGGTCTGTAATTCTGTACGAGATGTGGGTTCTTGTTCTTTTTTGGGATTAATTTTATGATGGCTTCTTTAAATTTGTCGGAGAAATATCCTGCAGAGATGGTTGCATGAAATATGTTTTTTAAATTTTCAGTGGCTATATTGGGGAGATTGGATAGTATAGTTTTATTATATCCACTTTTTCCGGGCAAGTCTTTTTTAAGTTCTTAATAATAGAGGTAATTTCGTCTGCCGTGATAGGAGTGGTAAATATTGTGTTTGAGTCTAATCTATCGGGGTTAGCTGAGTGGTACGGTGTTAATCTATCTACGTTGTTGGTAAGGAATTCTTTTACCGTATTGTCGTGTCTGTTGTTGTTTTGTTCTTCTTCGATCTCTTGAAAGATGGACTCCCAGTGTCGCCTATGTGTTCTTTCTTTTTCAGAGGCTGAGTGTTGTCTGCTTCCCAGATGATCTAATACGTAATGAGGGTCGGGGGTTGAAGTTCCTGAGAGGATTTTTATTTGACGCCAAAATGTGGAGGGATCATTATAAAGATTGGCGGTTGTTGTTGTGATATTTGCCTCACAACATGGTGAGGACACGGGCAAACATAGAGCCCGTCAGAGAAGTGGCATAAAGTAGCTGTCAAACGAGAGCATAGCGGTGACAAAAACTGCAAGACGAAGCAGCAAGGCAGGACAAGATCAGGCGTGGCTCAGCAGTTACGAGAGCAGTCTGGTGGCGATATAGTTGACGAGGGCAGCTTTTTTTTTGTGTGTGTGTGTGATATTTGCCTCACAATAAGGTGAGGACACGGGCAAACTGAGAGCCCGTCAGAGGAATGGCAAAAACAAAGCTCTCAAAAGAGAGCATAGCGGTGACAATAACTGCAAGCCGAAGCGTTCGTTCGTTCGTTCGTTCAAAGATTTTCCCCCCCTGTAGAGGGGACCGGGCCATATATTAGCCCAGTTGGTGGGTTATGGGCTGAGAGTAATTGTTTGTTCAGTCTTTTTTTTTTTTTTTTTTTTTTTTTTTTTTTAAATATTAAGTTGGAGGGGGAGTGCTGCGCACTACTTCAATAAGAGTGGGAAGTTGGGAGGTGGCAACAACTGTGGCGGCAGTGTTTCTAAGTGTTCTTTCAGGTTTTGCTGCAGTGTGGGACCGAGGGATGTCGGGGTTTGGGTATCGGGAGCTTGTTCTGATGCGGGAAGTGGCTGGACAGCGGAGGAGGTAATGTAGGAGTGGGTAGGGCGTGATCATTTTGCAGTGTGAGCATTCAGTGGTGGGGTCGTTATCTGTGGTGATAAGGTTACTCCGGCACATGTATCCCAGGCGAAGACGGTGTAGGTGCGTAAGTGTTTTGTTGTCAATGGATTTGGTAATTTTAAGTGGCTTATATTGTGTGGCCATGGCAAACCACGTGGCAGAAGGTGAGCCCAGTTGTACGTGTACTTGGTGATCTTCGCGGTTGAGAATGAGCGCCTTCTGTTTTATGGTGCTCTTGATGTGGCTTAGGCTAGGTGAAATGTTGATGTCGATGTGAGGGTGTTCAATGGCGCTCTTTGCGATTTTGTCCGCTTTTTCATTTCCAGCTATGCCAACATGGCTGGGGACCCAGTGAATGGTGATTGATCCTCCAGTGTCGTGGATTTTTTGGGCGGTGGCTAGGATGTCAGAGGTTAATTGGATGTTGTCGGTATGGTGGGATCGTCGTAGCGTGTGTATAGCAGTTGCAGAGTCTGTGTGGATGATGACTGTGGATGCAGGGGCGTTGGCAAGGGCATCTGAAAGGGCGGCTGAGATGGCAGTCAGTTCAGCCTGTAGGGTGGAGGCAGCGAGGCAGGACAAGATCAGGCGTGGCTCAACAGTTAAGAGAGCAGTCTGGTGGCTATATAGTTGACGAGGGCAGCACGTGGTGGATCAAACTCGATGCCCTCACGGATGGCGGATTCCTCAGATGGAGAGAAGGAGTTGGAGTTGTATGCCTCACGGATCTTCTGATACAGAGTCTGGTAGACGAGAGGCAGTGTATCGTCGTCGTTGATCGGATACGGTTGCAACTCTTCTTGTCCAAAGGGGAGCCACTATCATACTTCACTGGCTCCCAGGTCATGTCGGGATTACTGGCAATGAAAGAGCTGATGACGCGGCACGCGCTGCCTGCACTCATCCAGAGATAGCATTCCCCCTCCGCCCCAGCCCCTCATACATTCTTGGAGCACTAAAGGCAACCATAGGCAGGCTGTCCCGGGAGGAACACCAACTCTGCATCTCGGGGGGCTCTAGCTCTGCAGACTGGTATGCCACTGCTACAGCATACTCTCCCCTCCTGCCTCCTAAGGCCCTGCCTAATTTTTTAGTGGTGAGAATACGGAGACTGCGCCTTGGGTTCCCCTGCTTCAAACAGATCTCTGGTACGGAGCCTGATCCATGCCCTCATTGCTTGGCCAGGTCTGATGTGCCTCTCATACATTACCTCCTTCACTGCCCCGCTACATCTCGGCTAAGGTCTTGCCCCGATGGTGGCCAGGCCCGATCGGGTGATGAATTTAGGGATGCCGCTGGCATTGTTGCCAGGGCACCTTTTAATATGTTACTTAACATGGTTAGGGACTACCCTCCACCACGTTAATCTCTGAATGAGCACTATATGTGCAACTGTGACGGGCTCTCTGTTTGCCCGTGTCCCAGTTCAACTGGGACGAATATCAAAAAAAAAAAAAAAAAAAAAATTGATCGGATCCGTGAGGCAGAAGAGTAGCTCTTCTAGGTCCGCATCCGTGCGGGCATCGAGATCACGAGTCCCTGAGAGTGGTGGAAGGAGGGCCTCGATCCGGCGAGCAACGGAGGAGGGGTCGCTCTTGGTCTTTCCCCCTTTCTTCTTTTGTTTCTTCCTCTTCTCCTTAGGTGGAGGGGGAGAAGAAGAGAGAGCGATGGCGGCAGGTGGTGAAGGTGGAAGAGGCTCCTCCACTTCGATTGGCGGTGTTTGCAATAGTGTTTGCCCAATGTGTGTTGTGTTCTGTTAGAAGGGATGTGTGTAGTTGAGTTTGAAGTAGTTTGTATAGTCTAAATGGATCTCGTGTCCAACCATGTGTTTGGGAGTGAGTTCTTAATGCATTGTATTGATTGATGAGGATCTGTGTGTCTCTGTTGTGTTTAGGAGTAGTGATTGTTCTATGTGTTGTTGTAGGGATGTTGTTGTTGATTGCAATATTTATGTTGGAGTACCATCTTTCAAGAGATTGATCGATTTACTCTAGTGTTCCATCACCGGGGATATGAAAGTTAGTAAATGTTGTGGTTATATCTTGTTTAAAGTCATTCCAGTTGGCCGTTAGGTCGAGTTGGAATGGGGACGGTTATTGGGGCAGTGGAGATAGTGGCGATTATGGGGATGTGATCACTAGTGGTGAGAGGGCCGGGAGAGAAATGGGTGTTGTGATAAGCTGTTAGGTTGCAAAGAGCTATGTCTGGGGTGGAGGTAGAGTTGTGTGAGAGGAATGTAGGAAAGTTGGGACCAATGTGTCTTACTGTGGTGTCTTGGATGAGTCTTGGAAGTTGTCTTCCTACGACGTTTGAGTTTCTGTTGCCCAGGAGGCGGTGTTTAGCGTTAAGATCACCAATGAGGTATACAGGGATGGTTCTTCTGAATAAGTTAATAAAATCGGGGGTTGGGAGGTAAGGGCGGCTAGGGGGGAGGTATACTGTAGCAATAATGATTTTTCCAGTGTGCGTTTGTAACTCTACGGCAATCAGATCTGAGATAAAACTGTCTATGATTTTGTATTGTAAATTGTTTTTCAGTGCAATGGCTGTGCCGTCCATAGGGCGATTGAGAAAGTTTTTGCTATGTGTTTTATACCCAGGGATACGGAGTGAATTTGGTGGGGTAGTTCCGTGGCTATTTATAAGAATGATGTCTGGATCTAAATTACGGTAGGTATTGCTTAGACCTAGACTTCGACCATGCCAATTAAGGACGTTATGTTGAATGATTTTCATTGTCTATGTCTTTGGGGTCTGGACTGAGAGGGTTGGGAAGCCTTTGTGTGCTGATCCCCTAGGCGAAGGAGAAGTCTTTCTTCTTCGGTGTTAGCTGGCCGAATGAGATGTTGGAAGGTTTCTAGTTTTTCACAGGTGATTCTTAGTTGGTTGAGTGCTAAATCTGGATTCAGTATGTTATTGCTTTCTTTAATATTTCTTTTCTTTTAGGGCATTTCATAGCCATACTGCGGTGGTCTCCCTCGCAGTTGAAGTTGGAGTTGCATTTCTTCCAAGTGTGATCAAGACTGGAGTATTCAGAACAGATTTTAAAATCTTTGGGTTTAGGACATTCGTTGATGTTATGTGTGTCCATTTCATAGCACTTCATACACATTATGATATGTATAAATTTCTCAGCCTGGATCTGATTTTTGCTGATGCACAGATGGAACAATTTCAGCCCTTCTATTGCTTTTTCTGCCATCTTGATATCGTCAAATTCTATTTTCATAGTGTTTCTGTTGCCAAATTTGGTTATTTTGGTGATTTTGGCCCAAGAGTTTTCTTTAATGATTTCATGTTCAATCTCCTCTTCACTGTGGCAGTAGATGATGTCATCTACTTTGGTGCATATAATGCTCCTTTTGGCTTTTAGGTCGGGAGGGAGGATTGGGGTGAAGCCATTGTCCTGTAAAGATGTTTTCAGAGGATGAGAGGAGCTTATTAGTGTCATCTTCTGTGGCTGTAGTTGCGATGATGAATTCTTTTGAATCATGGAGTCCTGTTATTTATGTTGTGAGGAGCAACTATTTCAAGCAATTTCAGTTTAACTTGATTTTCTTGGGGATTACTGTGTTTGATTTTAAGTTTACCCATTTTTCAACATGGGGAAAAAATCCTGAGAGGCCACTAACAGGCCGCCTAGTTGGTCCAATCTACCTGTGATCTGGGGCTTGTAACCTAAATTCCCCCCCTCTAAAGGGAGTGACCACTTGCAAGGTCAAAGGAGTACCCCTGATCCCTAACCCTATTAAAGAAAATACCCATTCCAGTGTTTCCTATAACCACCCCAGAACGGGGTTCCCTCGTGCCACTGGCCTCGGGGTTCGGCTTCGTACCGCACCAGAGCCTCTACTGGGCGAGCCTAACAGGATCAAAGTAAAATCTAAGAAATAAAGGTAGTCTTACGTAGTAAAAAAGATTTTCAGCCAAGGTGAGCGGGCTGACAGACTTGCAGAATGACGGGAAAGTCGTAATCGGTAAGGTGCTGGGAAAAGCAGCAGTGAAAGTCTTAGCTTGCGCTATCCACGTTTCACTATGAGCGCCGAGTCTATGCAGAGCGGGAGCGAGCGGGAGACATCTTACCGCTGCGGCTGCCGGGAAGAGAATACTGGGCGA